>NC_081416.1:46245146-46545146 GCF_949786415.1 Peromyscus eremicus
TTTATTTTGTATTATTTTTACATGGACCTAAACTCCTGTTGTTTTGTTGAGTTGGAGTCTTCTATGAGCTGAGATGAGGTGTGATTGATTTGGGAGCAAGGGGGGAGTTTACCTTGATTATAAGGCTCACAGAGCTGGGAAAGTTGGTCACCTTGTATAGCATGCTATCATCCACCCCTTTGGTTTTGATTGCTTGTTGCCAGTAAAATACGATCAGAAAGCTTTTAAAATGACTCAGCCGCTGTTAGTGCTAGAACCTGAGGAGGAACATTGTGTGTGCAGAGGGGCTAGCCTGATTCCCAATGACATATGTGTCCTGTTCTTGTTCCAAGAAACCCGCTGACCACACTTACTATCCTTCCTATTAGTGCTGTCCTTAGAAAAGGATGCTCTTAGTCTCTGTGGTTCTCTCTCTCTCTCTCTCTCTCTCTCTCTCTCTCTCTCTCTCTCTCTCTGTGCGTACACACACACACACACACACACACACACACACACACACACACACACACATGCTCATGTGTTTGTTGCCATGACAGTATTCCATAGGTAGAGGAGTTTATAAAGATAAGAGTTTTATTTTGGTTCATAATTTTGGATATGGACAATCTAAGCTTAGCTGGCACATTGGTGAGGGCTTCACACTGTGTCGGATCATAGGGAAGTTTGTAGGAGAGCCATGCATAGAAGAGTTCAGGGAAGCCACCAGGCTCTCTTGTGAAAATTGCTCTCCTGAGACCTAATCTGGTCCCATGTAAGCTAGTCCACTCCTGTGAGACTAGCATGAATCCCTCCTCTAAAGTGGAACCCCCACAACCTGTTTACATTCAGTTCTGCCCCACCTTTGAAATATTTCACCACCTTACAACACTTGCTCTCTGGAGACTGAGTTTCCAATATATAAGCCTTTTGGGGACTAGCCAAATTCAGGACCCATTGCATTGACAGCACGCTGTAAGTAATTGAAGAAATGGAGCTTACTCAATTTGATGACAATTTCAGAGCAGCTGGATCTTGAGGTGAAATGAATTCCTGACTCATTTTGGAATTTGAGGCTTGTGGGGCCACACATCTCTTCTCAAGAAAGCCCGACTCAAGTATCAGGCTCGAGACTGTGCCATTTACTTCTCCACTGAGACCCCACAACCAAATCTGTAGTCCAGTTCCTCAGGACCATGGATGTCAAGAGACTCTCTGAGTATTTAAAGCAAGTCAGCCATGCAGCATTCATGGTTGCACTTAAATGCTGTGCCCTCTACAACTCCACCCATTCTCAGCATTCTTCACATTTGAGGCAACCAATTAGACCGGTAGAGGGGCTTTTGGTGGCAAGCTGACTTTATGTAAAGTCTTTAGGCTCTGCCCTTCAGACAGAAACATTAGATTAAGGTATGAACAAGGAAATAAGTTGTCACATTTGTGTCATGAGGGTCGTGGTCTCCCTTCCACAAGGCCTGCATCTATTTCTGGAAGAAAGCATTCCTTTCTATATGCCTGAGAGTCTCCTTCTAAGTCTTGCATTTTAAATAAATCAGTTGCTTATCAGTTCATTCCTATCCTCTGGATTAATTTTCTTCTAACTGGCCCTCTCTCTTTTCCCTCCCTGGCTTACATCTTTTTATAAATGCCTTGGATACAGGCATTGATCCCAAGGAAACCTCTTGATCCATTTCTCTCTGTCCCTCTAGCTCCCCTCTGGCAAGAAGCTCGCAAAGGGTGTCAGATGCTCACTCACGCTGCATCCGTGGCAGCCCCAGTTCCCAAACACCACGGAACATCAATAAGCAGACAGTGGCCACTGGGGGATGCCCACGTGCCTGAGGACGGGCATCAGTCATGTGGTGGCTCAGTGCTGACCCAGCTCCAGATTCACGGCTGCTGTCAGCTGTGCCTTGTGCTGCCTGAGAGTCACTCCGGCCTGTCTGAAGGAGGCAGCTGTTGTAAATTACAAGTGCAGATCCAGAGGATAATTCTTGGCTTTCAACATGCTGCGGAGGCTTTGGCAATTAATTTCCTCTGTTCTTTGCGTAGCCAAGGATTCTCCACATTATTCATCTCTTTGGGCAAAAGCCATTGGTGGCTCCTGAGTTATTTTCTCATTAGGCTTATGATAGGAATTACCTGATTGTGGATGGCTTGTTCTTGTAGTTCATTTTACAGGTGCATTCTGACTAAGCATGGCTTCAGCGGTAGTGCAATCAGTCTTAAGCTCACAAGGCAGAATTCAGGGATGCATTTCCATTTGACCCGAAAGTACCTGCATGGCACTTTCAAATCTGGAGGCACAACTTGCTGATGCCTTAACATCTGGGGGTGGCTGGCCTCCCTGTCTGCACCTGGCAAGACCCAAGTAGCTTCATTAGAGGCCTGACCCTCCTGGGCTCTTATTTCTAACGTCTTCCTAGTACTTTGATGTGAAAACAACAAACACATCAGGAACAACGGAATGAGGTATGAACACCCCCCCCCCCCCCCCCCCCCCCCCCCCCCGTCTTCAGAACTGTGGGTGGGTGTCAGAGCCCCAGAGTTCCAAGTCTCAGGTGCTCAGAGAGAATTCAGAAGAGCAACACATCTTCTGCAAGACCAGTTTAGCAAGATCTCCTCAGGACATATTTGTTTTTTTTGTTTGTTTGTTTGTTTGCTTTTTGTTTTTTGCATGTGGAGGGTTGATAAAAGCCCAGCCCTCATACTGCTCCTAATGAACAGTGTCTCTGTTGGGTGTGTTGGCCAGTCCATGCTGCTGCTAAGTCAGTAGACAGAGGAATACAAACTCAGTGGTCTTGTGGAAACTTCTAGATAGGGCCAAGGACAGGAGCCATGTTCAGATGGTCAGCATGCTGCCTGATTCCTGGGAGGCCAGCCTGGGCATTCTGTATCCCAGGCATGGGAACCGGGATGCCCCAAGGAATGTTTAAGAAGCAGTAGTTCAAAAGGATATTGTGAAGTAGGCCAGGCTGGTCTGCAGTGTTCTTAATTGTCTTTGTGCTTGGAAACTTAAATCATGCAGCTTCGTCCATTCTTGGTACTGCTCCCAGGGCAGAGTGAATATTTTGTATTCAATGGATGGATGAAAGGATCATGATGTGGGTTGTGAGGTCCTCATTTTGGCGCACCCTTTTTGTGATACAACTCACTTTGCTTTTCTTCCATCTTTCATTTCAGAAGCAAAATTTTCTTACACACTGTTCCCTGGCTGTAGAAGTAGCGAGCTCACTGTAATGTAATCTGAACTACTCATCCTTTCTGAGGTGTAATAGCAGGTACTGAATAATTTAATGTGCTAGCCTCAAAGGGTTATGTACATTGTAACAAGTGACAGGCAACTGGAGACAGTAATAATGGATTCAGGGCCCGTGTGGTGGTTCATTGTTGTGAGTGACTTTTCTGAGCCAGGGAACCACCATCTTGGGGAGTTCATCTGTGCCCTTTTGCAAATGGAACATTCCAGCTGGGCTTGTTGACTGTTTATACCCTCCGTGGAGGGATGGGGAGGCTCAAAAGGCCCTCATCTAAGTACATAAACACTCTTTAACACCTGTTGTATGCAACTCTGACTTAATTGCATGTGTTCTCAGGGATGGGCTAGAGAACATAGGGAGGTGATAGGGGGTTATGGGACAACCTTAATCCTTAAAGCTGGCATATTTGGCCTATGAAGGGAGGACACTCATATCCCTGTAAGTGACCCTTACTTATGTGCTTTAAAAAAGCCTAATAAACTCATTAGTTCCCCAGAGTGAACTTTGTTGGTATCATATCTCGGTTTGTCTTTGGGACCTTAGGAGAAAGAGTAGATGTTGCTAATGGTTTGCCCTGGGATGGAATTTTAGCAACACTGATGACTAAATCCTAGTATTCAAAAGTGTGAGACAGGAGGATTGCTGGAAGTTTCACCTCAGCCTGAGCAAGCCCTGTTTTTTAAAAAAAAATCATATTTAAATGGAAGTTTAAGTTGTTCACAAGACACTGTTTTGGGGAAAGTGGGGCTGCTTCTACCTCTCCCCCAATATCTGGATACTTTCCATGCCTTTTGGCATCATTTTTCCCTCCTGGACGAAACCACAGATGGTCTGAAAGATGATTGATCCTTGAAGTACCCAAATTGCTCTGGGCCAGTGTCTCACAACTTAAGCGTAGGACACTTGTTGAGAAATCCTAGCCTGGTCCCTGGCAGTGTTGCAACTGTAGGGAGCAGATTGCCATGATGGAAGCACAAGCAGGTTCACTGCTGCCTGCTTTCCAGAATTTTCCCCGTCAAACAAAATGTGTGTGGGCCTAATGAGTCTTGAAAATAATTTGTAGCTCTGACAACCTCTTTTTATGGCAGGCGTGTGTTGAACACGAAGTCATAGCCATCAGTTCTTCAGTGGGAGGGAATGAGGAGGAGACAGCTCTCTTTTGGCAGAGGTGGGGAGGCTGAGCTGTGTGCTCCTAAGACAGCTTGCCCAAGGTCATTCTGCAAGTTGGCAAATGGTGCCTCCTCCTTCCCAGGCCAGCTTGTCATCCACCCGCACACCCATCCTCCCACTGCAGAAGCAGAGTGTGCCGGATTCTGTCTTCTGGCTGGGGCTGCAGGGAATGTGGGCTCAGCAGTCTGGTTTGCAAAGGCTCAGAATCCAGTGCCAGGCATTTGTTGCAGGTATGTGCTGAGTGTTCTTCTCTCACTCTCTGCATTTGGAGCATTCAGCATATAACCACGCAATTAATTCATTAAAAAAAAAAAAAAAACCTACTTGCAGGTCACCTTTAAAACAAAGGAAGAAGCAATTCTGAACTTAGCAATTTTTCATTTTTGACATCTAGTACCACCTCAAGCTCTGTGGTTACAAATAATGCGGGTGGGGAATGGGCTCTTTTATGCACATTGGAAGTGAGAAGGGCTATACATTATGAATGGAACAAGGATAAAAGAATTGGCTGTGTGGTGCAAGATATCTTGAGTACATTAATCAGCCCATCTCTTTTAGAGCAAGAATCATTTTTAAAAGTGAGTATTAAACAGAATGCAAACAATTGGTGCCGTGCAAGTCTGGTTGATGCACAGTGGACATATAAGGGCAAAGGGACGACAAGAAGGTACCCAGAACAAGGTGTGCAAGAGGCCCTTCCTTGGGATAAAGTAAGGCAAGGAAAGGATAGAGTTTGGAAGAAGCACCAAGATGGCATTGGATCCTACATGCAATCCTGCAGTGCTTGGCATATTGACATGCTTATTTCACAAGCAAAAAGTAGGTGCCCTGCCTTGACTCACATTCTAAGAAGAACAGCACCTCTTCAATTAGCTCCATTTGGATTTGCTATGAAGAAACAAATATGAATATTTTCCATATACGGCATGCATTGCATAAGGAAGAGATGGTATCCTGAGAAGTATATTACTAGGCAATCCTGTTATTATGTGATATCAAGTGTACTTTAGAGCCAAAGAGGACTATGACTTCACTAACTGTGCTTAGAATGTATGGTTTTTCAGTGTATGCATAGCCTGTCTTTGATCAAAGTATTGCTGTGTGTTACTGGACTGTAATACAAAACACTGTCAATGGTAGCTTAAATAAGTTAAGGTTTTCCTTATATATAGCAAGTCTAGTGGTAGAAAGCTGTGAGTTCAATGCCTCAGGGACATGGATGCTTGCATTTCTGTGATTCTTTTGGGACACTCCCTCAATGTTTCAACATGGCAGTTATAGATCCAGGAATCACATCTCTCTTCAAGGTGAAGAGGAGATGCCAGGGATCACCAACTTGGCTCATTTGCTAAGGAAATAAAAGCCTTTCTCCAAGATCTAAGAGACATTTCTGCTGATATCTCATAAACCAAGACTGTCAAATGCTACCTCTTAGAAGCCACAAGAGAAACAGTGCAAACAAGAAGGCAGTGTTTCTAGTCTCTCTGCTCCCCTGCCAGCCTTGATTCCTACACCAGGAGGCTGGCAGGTAAGACATCCATGGGCTGCCAACAGTGAATGAACTAAGAGAATCGAAAGAATGAGAACAGGTTGGGCTGTTTGTCTGAGCTCTCTTCCTAAATGGTGACAGGAAGGTGGCTTTCTGAGTATTCCTTAGGCTGGTGGCTATTAGCTCTCCTTACTTTTTCAGGCTCAGGGGTGCATGCTGTTGCTAACCCCCATGGGCACTGTAGTGTTCCATTGGCTTTCTCTATTTCTTCTGGGGATCCTGATTGATCTTGGGATAGGAGTTCTTTTAGCTACCAGTATTCTCTGCTTCAGATAACTGGTTCCCTAAAAGGAGAGTTGTTAAATGGGTTCAAAGTGTCCTGCCTTTAAAACACGTCTAATACTTGTACAGTTATGTTAACTAGAACAGGATCTTGAGACTTCAGTTTTTCAACATTTTGAATACTTGCCCAAAGTTGGATCTTAGCATCACTTGACTCTTACAAGATGGAGGAACACATTCTTATGTTTATCTTCCAGATGAGGAGGCTAAGTAACCCACCCAAGGTTGCACAGAAAGTAATGGGACTAGAGTTTGGGCTCAGTTTCTGTCAGAGCCAGGAAGTTTGCTGATACCTACAAGTATCCTGTGTGCTCATGTTGACTCTGTGTTTTGCTATATTCACTCATTTGTCACTGTTCCGCTCTATCCCTCCAGACTTGGACTCTGCGAGCATTTCAGTCCTCCACCGATAGCTTTGCCTGTGACTCTGCATCTTGGGTCTAAGCCTTTCCCTATAGATGGAGTCTTGAGATCATCAGCTCTGGAGCTGATCTTTGGTATAGAGCATGGTTTTGTTTTCTCCCAGGCTCTTTTATACTCAGATGACTTACTGTTTGTCAGTCCTGGGAGGTGTTTGTTTCAGGAATAGGGAATGACCTTCTACCTGGCATATAGTTTCTGCCCCTCTTTTTGCTTCTTTCTTGAAGGCTTGTGACTTCTCTCAGGTTATCCTAGTCCTGGAGGGCAAGAATGGCCCCAGATGCTGGTAGGAGCAGCTAGCTCTTTGTGGACTGTAGGGGGTGGACTTGGAGCTCAGAGAAGGCTACATGTAATTGGGTCATTGGTAATAACAGGTGTGTTGAGCAGGGTGAATTCCTTGACCCATTTCTTGCTAGTGTTAAAGAATATGGGTGTACTATGTCAGGGAGGAGCTGCTATAGTCTGAAGTGCTGTGGTCTCCTCACAGAGCGTGGGGTGCTCTAGCTGAGGGCACTATCCTTTGTTTTCTCTTGAAGTTTGTTCCCCTCTATGCTGTGGCCTGTTCACAGTGCTGTTTGGTGTGGAGAGAATTTCTCCTTTCCCATCCCCAACACCAACCTTTTGGCATAGGTCTTGATGTAGCTTGGCATTGTTAGTCTGAGATTGGAGTTCTAAGGTAGAATTAAGATTGTCACCAGTCCTAAACTAAAGACTAGGAGAATGTCATCAGGCCATGTGCATATTCTGTGCAGTGTTGATTTCATTAGTTGATTCATTCTTTAATACTTGACCTTCTTGGCCTATGGGGCTTGTGTATTATTTACATATAAGTATATCAGACAAGCATAGTTTAATAGTATGTAGACTTAGAAGGATCTGATAAATGTGTCCTCCTTTGCCTTCCTAGTTATAAGGTGTAGTTAGGATCTTGGGAATCATCACTGTGGCCAACTTGGGCATGGAGCAGTGAAGACACACAAACATGTCGAGTGATGAGGGCTCTTCCTAAGCCCCAGGAAGCCAACTTTCCCATGCTAGCACTGAACCCTTGCCTTCTCACTAGGCCATAAGTTCTTAAAAATTGGAAAAGGCCTGCTGCATGTAGCCTTGTGTCAATAAGACTTTGGGGATGAGTGCTGGCTGGGAAATATGACACAACAAAAGGGCCACAGGGAGTAGCTGCTGCATGTGGAGAGGGTTGAATTCTGTAGAAGGGGAATGGAGAGCTGAACAGAATTCTAAGTCTCTTTTCTATCTCCAGAATCTCAGGCTGCCCAGGGATAGCTGCTCATCCACAAATGAGGATTGCAAGCAATATTGCCAAAGTCTGAAAGAATGAGGTGACATCTACAAGGTCAAGCAAATTCAGAAGCTGACATTTGGGTCACAACTAATGTGGGTCAGAGAATAAAGCATTACTTTGACTCCAAAGGCATTTTCTTTTAGAAATGGGCAGAGAGGCTGAGCAACCAAGCATCCCTGGTGTGACTCAACACAAACACCACGGCTATCTCTTGAAAGCCCATGAAAATCATCCAGTGCTCTTGCTGTGTCTGGTGCAACCACTGTCTTTGGAAAGCCTGAGCTGTGCACCCTCCCTCTTCTGTCTTCTCATTGATTTCTTCTAGTCTGATGGAGATGGAAAAGAATTCAGACATTAGCTAAGCCAGTGTTCATTGGCTGGTGACTCCCAGAGCCATATGTAAAATAAACACCATGTGTAAGTAGGTGGTAGTTTTCAGAGCAGGCAAGATAGAAGCTAAATGTATAGAAGGAATGGCACATTACAAGCTCTGTCTTATCAAAATGGTTGCCTTGGGGTAGAAGGAATGAACCGGATCCCCTCTCTAATTATTCTAAGTCTTTATGAGTGAAACATATGACTCACATCAGGAGGCCTGTTACCGAACCTTTATCCCCCTTTTTTCTCCCTGCTGCCTAATCCTGGATTAAATCCCAAATTGATAAAATGCCTTTGCTAGCCACATTAGTGCAGTAAGCACAGATCTGCCTGCTGCCAGGACATGCTTTTATTCTTTTGGAAAGACAAACAGGAAACAATGATGGAAACCATTTGGAAACTGAAGGGGAAAAAGAAATAAATAAAACTAATGAAACTATTACTGCAGGTGATCTGTGAACAGGAGAAAAAAACAAAAGACCCATGCTTTTGATTCATACCTTTGGAGAGGGCTTCCTTAATGACTGCTCTTTTGTGTCCCCAAAGCTGTGCTCATTTATCAGTCTGTGGTTTAATCCAAACCTATCAGGATGAAAATTCAAGGAGGATGAAGGTTAAGTGACAGGCATTCTATCCTGGAAACGATGGAGTTGATGGATATCTAGAAAACTTGCCTTAGGGGCTTAGAGGGGAAAAAAAAATCTCTCTGGAGCCACCCAAAAGGATGAGATGTGGTGGTGGGGACATCTGGCCAGTGGTGTTCACACATCCAGCACATTTCCACAGTGCTGCCATTAGTTGCACATCAGCCACAAATTCTGAACCGCACCTTTCCTATATAACAATTTTGTTAAATTTGAGGAGGTAAGTGTATCATAGCTGATATAGTGGCATTAACTGCTGAAAAACCATTTTTAACACGTTAGTTCCTAGGAAGATGTCTATAGCAAGGTTGTCTGGCCAGGTCTTCCTCCTAGGTGCTTCTTGGGTAATCTGGTTTATCTTACCATATAGCACAATGGCCACCAAGTAGCAGGTGCTCATTGGATACTTATTTAAGTCAAATTGAATTGTAAGCTGATTGGCTTTTGGGGGCATTTTCCACATTGATTGCGCCTCTTCTGATGGAATAACCACCCCTGGCTACTAAACTTGTTACAGTGGTAAGAGTTAGATTTAGGAATCCAATTTGGAATGATCTGAAGATAGTCCTTTGGCTCCATTTTGTCCAAGTATAAAGAGAAGGTACCTATGTCATGGAGTTGTTAGAAGATTAATTAGGCAGAGGGAAGTTGAAGAGAGATCTTAGTCAATAAAGTGCTTGCTCTACAGGCATGAGGACTTGAGTCCATTCCTAGAACCCTGGTAAAAATGCTGGGCAAGATTGCTCATGCTTATAATACCAGCACTGGGAGCGGGGGGTGAAGGCAGATGGATTTCTGGGCTTACAGGCCAGTCAGACTAGCCTAATTGGTAAATTTCAGATCAAGTGGCATACCTTGTCTCAAATAAACAAGGGTGGATGGTGTGTGAGTAATGGCATCAAAAGTTGACTCCTGGTTCCCACATGTAGGAATCCACATGTACATCTCCCTACATGAAACACATAAACACACACACACACACATGCACGCACGCTTGTACACACCAAAATGGATTCATATTTATGAAAGTTATTAGAAAAGAAAAAATTATTCTGGGAGAAATGGCTTGTTTTGATAATTATTTCAGTGCTGTGTAAGAATCAAATATATATAATTTTAGCAAGTAAAAATTGTGTCTATAGAAATTTGAAAAATGAATTTGGCATGAGTGATGACATTTCCTTTGTCTCTCGAGTCTTCTTTTCCAGAACAGAAACACACTAAGACCATATTAAAAATTGACAAATAATGTGATATTTACAATGTTCGTGCACATCAGCCCATGCAGTGTGACTGCGCCCTCAGTAGTGCAGGTAAAAATTACCTTCTTCTTGGGTTTAAGTAAAGCATAGTGATGGGACACCATGCGAGGTTTGCATGGTAAGTTATTTCCCCCCTTTTTTTTTGATCCATAGATTGGCCTCTATGTTGGTGCATGCCATTTTAGTGGATTATTTCCTGTTTCTCTTCTCCTAACTAAAGAGTGTCTTACTCAAGGAAAAGATCAGCTCAGTGAGGATGACATTTCTTTGGCATTAGAAGCATGGATGACAAGTCTTTCATTTGCCAGAATTTTCTGTCTTCTAGTGAGTAGAGTGCCGCTTTGATCTTGCAACCCTTCTTGTCTGTGAGTAGTTGAAAGGGAGTCCTTTGGAAGAGGACTACCTGTGCTTATGGCTGAACAAGATGCCATGGTGATGGGTTGGAGAAATTGGAAGACTCATTCATGTAGCCTCTCAGACTCCGAGGGATGAGGCTCTTCTGTGAGTTTGGCTGTTTCTAAAGCATGTCCTGTCACCCAAGAGAGGGATTGTGGAATCTCATTGGTCTTATGGATTGCTAATAGAGATGTTGGGGCATGCCTACTTTTTCCTTCCTCAGGCTACCCTGAAGATAGGAGGCTCCCTGTATACTTTGGCTGGAAAAGTCACATAGGCTGAAAAGGTACTACAATCTGTGACCTATCACTCTCGATTCCATGCCCTCTGTGACACTTGGCATTGAGTGTGCCTTTTGATGTACTCTCTTATCCTTTGACCCTGTCACAAGACTCTCATCCTCTGTGTGTTGATTTTCTGGTATTCTCATTCCCTCAGAAGATCACTTCAGAATGTTCACATTTAACTTATTTAGAGAGATAAACAAATATTGTTATAATGATGAATGCCAAAGAAGAAATGGTAAGAACAGCAGAGGCTTAAATATGAGAATCAATTAAGGAGAATCAGACATCAGGCCCAGCTGCCTTGAGTAATTTTGAAGCATAACTTGAAATGTTGAAGATGTTTGAAGGGAGCCTTAAGTGGAGAAGCAAACAACCCATGTCATTACCATAGCAGCTGTGAGCTTGGTCAGTGGCATCTCCTTCTTATGATAACTTGGTGATACAGAATCACTCAGTTATGGAAATTGAAAGTCATATGACCCAAGAGAGCTAGTGGGAGAATTCTCAAAACACCAAGAATAAATGTATTAGCTTCAGCTTACCATTTTGTAACCCATTGCTAGGCTGTGTAGATGTGAGGCTCATCTACTCATGCTTTTGCATAATATGTGGAGGTTTAGTTTCCTTTATCTAAATACTTGTTGGCCAGAGTGGGTGGGAGTTTTTAAGGAGATGGTGGGAGGTATAGGAATTAGAATGCAACTGAGTCTCCAACAATGCTGGAGTTATGGCTGTTTAAAATTTGACCCTAACTTACGATTCCCCCAATGTAACTACAAATAGCCTGCTGTCAGAAGTGATGTAATTAGTGGTTAGTACTAATTTCCTATGGTCTGTGTACAACACCGTGTGAAGTATATGAGAGCAGTGAGGGAGCCCTTTGCACTAGAACACACACAGAGGACCAGAGACATGGCTGCTTATACAGGACAGAGTCACATGATTGCAGTAGCAATAGGAGGTAGCTACACAATTATTGCAGTTTCTAACTTGACTACAGTTAATTCAGTACAGTTAAGATGTTAAAGCATCTTTATATTTGTGTGTTTCCCTCAACTGTGGATGGTGCCATGTGTGATATGAGCTTGTGTACATATATTTTTATAAATTTTAACTTTTTATAGAAGATCATGAATATTTATGGGATATTAAAAATAAAATAGACTTTTGGTCTTAAGCTGTATTTTTCTTAGTTCTTTGATATTTTGAAGCTATGTGGTTTGTTTTTCAAATTGTTGCAAATCTCTCAAACCAAAATCTCCATACAAGTGACCCTAGTAGTTCAAAGGGTGTTGTTAAAGGGCGAACTATAATTGTGTATGCATATGAGCTATCTTAGGGAGAGGATCTAAGTCTGAGCATAAATTCATTCATGTTATACATATATATATATATATATATATATTGTGCATTGCCTAAAGGTAATTTTATACAATATTTTAGCACAATTTTTTTTTAATGAAACAGAATTTCTTCTGGCACTGTGGCATTACTGTGCTCAGTAAGATTGGACTTTTGGAGTGTTTTGGATTTCAGATTTTTCAGATTAGGGATAATCAAACTATATTATTTTAGGTATTTCCTATTTGGAAAGAAATTCAATTTTCAAATAAAAAGCAACAGAGTATGTAAATTTACTTGTCTAGATAATATGACTATGAATTTATTTAAACTGGGATTAGTTTAGAGAAAAGATAACTGCTATTATGATAGTATAAGGGACAGAATCTACTTCTGTCTGAGGGGAGTTTGGATGTATGTTTCCCTGAATACAGGGCCACAATATAGAGCTTGGGTTGACGTTAGCCTTTGAAAGATAACTAAAGTCATCAGATTGTAACTTTCTCACTTATTGTACTTTGAAAGATGAGAGCCAAGTTTACAATATCATTCACCTAAAACAATAAATAGCTAGTGGTATATTTTTTCTACTGTGAAATTTTCCTTTTTTTTTAAAACAAAAATATGTTTAGTGTGCTTAATGTACATAAATGTGTGCACGTTTGTTTGTGTGTGTGTGTGTGTATGTGTAGGCCAGAGATTGATATAAGCTTTTCGTTTTTTAGATATTTTTATTTTTATTGTATATATTTCAATGTTTCACCTGCATGTGTGTATGTATAATGTATATATGTGCGTGTGTGCGCGCGCGCGCGCGCGCGCGCACACACACACACACACACACACACACACACACACACACGCACTAATATGTGAGTGTCTGGTGCCCATGGGGTCAGAAGAGGATGCCAGATCTCCTGAAACTGGAGTTATGAATGGTTGTGAGTAGCCATGTTGGCACTGAGAACCAAGCTATGACCCTCTGGAAGAGCAGCCAGTGCTCTTAGCCTATTAGTTGTCTCTCCACCCACCTCAGGTGTCATATTAATTGATCTCCATCTGAATTTTGAGACAGGGGAGTTCACCAAGTCAGCCATACTGGCTGGCCAACAAGTCCCAGGGATCTTCTTGTCCTGGTCTCTCATATTTGCAGGATGTATTAGCTATTTTCCTCATTGCTGTGATGAAATAATTGATAAAAGTAATTCAGTGGAGGAAGGTTTAATTTTGACTTATGGTTTGAGAGGATACAGTCTGTTATGGCAAAGAAGTAATGACCAGAGGAGTAGGAAGCTTGCTGGCCAGGCTGTGGTTGTAGCAAAGAAGCATAATGCTATGCATGTTTGTATTCATCTCCTTTCCTCTCTTTCATGCACCCTGGGATCCCAACCCATGGGATGGTGCTGCCTACATTCAGGCTTGTATTCTTACCATCAACAACCTGATCTAGAAAATTCCTTTCCCACATGTGCTCAGAGACTAGTTTCCAAAGGGATTCTAGATCCTGTCAAGTTGGCAATCAATTTTAACCATCACATATGGTAAATACTCCATGGAGCCACCTCTTCAGCCCTGAAAAAAATGCTTTACTTTTTAAATTGGCAAGTAGTAAAAATTGTTTCCCCTCTATCCTCTGGATCTTCTCACTTGATTTTACTTCCACTAAGGAATTTACTCTCCTAATGAAGATGATTGGAAATTGAGGTAAGTCTTTCCATGACATGCATACCTGATGGAGTTTGGGGGTCTCACTTCAATAGGCATAGGGCTTGTATTCAGATTTTCTGAAGTAATATTCTTTACATTCCAAAAATTGCAGCAACTGATTTCTGTGGCATTGGGCACCTTCAGTACCCTTTCTCTCTGATCATCCTTCTAGTTCTTCGTTGATGAATGAGGTTGTGAACTCTCTCCCTTTAATCCCTGAGAGCAATGCAGTATGGTCACAAAGATTTGGCTCCTTTCTCACTTCCCCGAGAATGCTGAACCCAAGCCATCAGCACATGATGACCTTCCACAGTTCAGGAAAATGTCTCTTGGTTAGGCTGATACCCAACCTGTGCAATTCACTTAATAAAGAAGTAGCAATCTTCCCTCGATGCTGAATGGGTTCAGTTTGACCTCTGTATCTTGAACTTTGGTTCCTTTCATTATTTCGAATGAAGACAGTGTGGTTGACTGCACACAATTGCAGCCGCCTTACAAATTGAGAGACACATGGCCTCTGAAAATCATGGAAGGACTGCTCAGGATGACAGATAATCTTCTGTTGGCTACTCTTGTCCCAGAGCAATTTGAAAGTGCTGACTTCTGTGCACATCTGGAAATGCTGCTCATCTAAACTTCTGCCTCAACTAACTCTGAGGTCTGTGCTGAACCCCAAGGACTTCTAGGGCTTCATCTCTGAGGGCCCCCAATTTCAAAGAAGCTTGGTCAGAGGGAGGGGACTCTATTACTTTTCTTTTTAGACTCCCTAAGAGCTCACAGCAGTGAACACTCAAACTTAAATATAAATAATTCAGCATCGCTTTCTTTGAGTTTCGTAAGCAATATTGGTTTCCTTTTCTTCCTTGGCTGCTGCTCCCTTGTCCTTTACTGGGAGGAATAACCTTCCTTTCACACTGTCATCGACTTGGGCAGCAGCATATTTGGAGCAACAGCAAAGAGAAATTGATGATAACCTCAGTGGCTACAACCTTATATGGCCCTCCAAAGTACTTATTAGAGTCCCCTTCCATTTTTATGCCATATGTCACAGGGTTTGGTTTTTCCTATTTTAAAAAATTTTAATGCTTTATTACATTGCGTTACTGGGGCCATTTCTCCCCCTAAGAGAAGCATGATTTCAATAAAGGTCTGACATGTTTTTTATGAAGAATCTTCTCCACAAGGGCTGGGCCTTACTATTAGAGTGCTGCCAATTTCCTCTGTGGTATTTGTAACATGGTTACCAAATATATTCCCTCTCATCCCTTGAATTGCCTTTTATAGTTAACTGATTAATGAAATAGAAATAATTACGAAACTGTGGGCCTAAGCACTAAGAGGAAGAAAAGAACCTGCCTCAATTTCATCAATCTGCAATGAACTCATTCCTTTTATAGATTGCCTGTCAACTAAAAATTCATTTAGAATGCGTCATGACTCAGAAAGAGTTTGCACTTCTTTAAAAGGAAGACACGTTTTTTCTCAGAAAGGACAACTACATTTCTGGGTATTTTCTGTTTTATGGGCACCAGAGCTGCACCCCCTGCCCTTCCCTTCCTTCCCTCCTTCTCTTCTCTTGACTCTCTTCCCTCCCTCTTTTCCTTATTTTCTATGTTGGAGATTGAACTATGGCCTCACACATACTAGACAAATTCACTACTACTGAGTTATATCTCCAAATTGAATTTTTCTCTTCCTTTATTTTTCTTCTTTCTATGATTTTTTTGTGATTATTGATGGTCTATTATGTGGCAGAAATTCTAATATATTAAATTGGGTTTATACAAAGATGAGAAGATCATACATGGCCATTAAGGTGTCATTTAGAAGACTAATAAAACAGTGGTGTGGTTGTAATGAATGTGAAGATAGAAACCATTCTGGGTACTGAGGGAGTGCCAAGGAAGAATGGTAAAGGAGAGGATAAATTTTGTCTTGAGTAGGGGAGTTTTCTCTGAGAAGGAGACATGTGAGCTGGATTTTGATGTAAGAGTAGGGTTTTTTTTTTGGGGGGGGGGGTAGAGTTCAGAGGAGGGAGGCATGGCCAAGTGATGATGCATTCAGAAATGTGTTGCTAAGGAAAAAATATACTTAAGTTTAAGGAATGAGCACAATGTGAATATTCCACCCCCCCAAAAAAAAGAGCAGAGATAAAGATACATTTTATTAGTCAGATTTTCTCAGTATGGTGAAATAACTGACATCCATTAGTTTATATAGAGAAAAAGTTTATATTGGTGGACAGTTTGGAATCTTCTGGTCCACTATCAATTAGCACTGTGGTGAGGCAGCCCACTGTGGTTCAAGTTTGTGATTGAGTAAACCACCTGCCTCATGGCCAGAAAGTTGCAGACAAGAAAAGGAAGCAGCCAGGCTCTCACCATATCCTTTGAGGATACCCTTCCAATGAGTTGAAGAGCCTTCTCTAGGCTTCATCTTTTGAGGGTTCTACCAATAACACTGTCCTACGGGCCAAGCCTTCAGCACATGAGCCTTAGGGAGGCATGTTTTCTGGGCTGAGGGGGACATCAACAGCTATTATCAATCATTGCTGATGTTATAACATTATTGCTGACACTAATTATGCTACAATTGTATATACTTCAAATAAGAGGAAACAGAGGCTGAACGAAGCCAATTCACTCAGAGTCATGAATTCACTGAATGGCAGAGTCAGGACTTCACGTTTTCATGAACCTGTCTCAAAAGCAGTGTAGCAGGAAGCAAGGGCCTAGAAGAAGAAGTGACCTTTAAAACCCAGCTATTGTATTAGGTAACAACCAACCCCAAAGCCCCATGACAAAGAGCTCTAGAAACTCACTGATTCTCAGGAAACTCAAAGATTGTTGATTCTGCAGCCTTGTGCTGGCTCTAGTCATGTTCTTCTTACTCTTTTGGTGCATGCAAGGCAAGGAAGGCGGTAAACTATGCGGAGGCCATTTGAATGTTGTGTTAGGGAAGCCTTTAACCTCAAGTAGGTTATGTTGAAGTGAAAAATAGTATCCAGACATCAGTTTCTTAAGACAAAACCCGTTGGCTTGGATTCACATATATCCAGTGGGCTGCAGCTGCTGTGCATGCAGGCAGGGCTCAGATGGTGAGCTCTCACACCATTCTCTTACAGCACTGGCTTCTCAGCACAGGGACTGGTGCTGTGGAGCTGAACACAGCTATACAATTGCTTTGGCCTTGTGGGGCTGTACATTACTCCTGCTGTCATTTGATCATGCAGGACAAGTCATGTGGCCAGCGTGATTTCAAAGGCCTGAGAGATGGCATATGTGAGTAATGTCTTCTCAGGGGCATGGAAATGCGGATCCTTCAGTATATCATCTCCAACTCCAAATTCTAGATGGCTTCACAGTGGCCATTTCTGCTGCTGCTTGTTCTTCTTGTATTATTACAGTTGGAACCGACCAGATGTATCCTTTAAAATGAAATCCTTAGTTTTTCAGCTGTACTTGTTACATTTCAAGACCTCAATAGCCAAGTGTGACCAGTGTCTACTATTATGGAGACCGCAGAGATGAAACATTTTCATCATTGTAGAAAACTATATTGGACAATAATGTCTGGAGTAGGGGCAAGCAAACTTTTCTGTGAAGGTCAAAGAGCCAAATGTTAGAGTTTGCAGGATATATGGACTCTGTTGTAAGTACTCAACTGTGCTGTTGCAGGGTGAAGGCAATCCCAGATGAAATGAAAGCAAATAAGCATGGTTGTTTCCCAATAAAACTTTATTAAAAAAAGCTAAGTAGACAAAAGACAGATCTGGCTCACCGCCACTCCTTTTGCAGTCCCTGGTCTACACCAATGGTCTCCACAAAGAGTGGGGGCCATTTTTCAAAGACCACCCCATCAGTACAGAAAGAAAACATTAGCTTTTTAGCTTATATTAAGAATAAACTCCAAACATTTTGTACTTGCACCAATCATCTCGCATGGTCACCTGTGATGTATGTTAAGCAGGAGTTTCAAAACAGATGTGTACTGTGCTGTTTATTGGCATCGCTCACTTTCTAACACACTCTGACATAATATGATCCATATAGCTTAGCTATGTGACAATGTGAATTATGTCACCTAATTTGGGAATTACTAACCTTACCCACATGAAGAAATGATTTAAACTATTCCCGCAAGGACTCCACCCAGTGTTGCTATCATTTTGTGCTTCATTCCTCTCTTTGCATGTGTCACAGGGGTTAAAACAACAGTAGCCACGTTCCTGCTCTGTCCCTTGGCTCCCTGTTAAGTTCTGTCAACCTGGAATGTAGGAGGAGGAACTATGAGCATGTTCCTTCATCTGTCTTCTGTTTATGCCTTTGCCACCCCAATTGGTTCCAGTAGCAGTTGGTCTCATTCCCAGCTTCTTCCCACACCATGAAACCCAGTGCAGCAGTACCAGGCAGCACCCGTTCCTTGAGTGTGAGCCCTGTTCCATGGGCTCTGGTACCCAGGATAGCCCTAGTTCATGTCTGCTTTCCTCCCCTTTCCTCTTTTGGATTCCAACTTTGTGGAAGTCATTCTTTCTGTGACCAGTGCTACCTTTCCCCACTTTAATTCTTCCAGTACTTTTGGAATCAATTTCCTTTAAAAAATTCTCTGTTTGTTGCTCAGAAACTTATTCACAGGTACACAGTAGATTAAAGTATGCATCTGATAGTGAAGTATCAGTCAACAATAAAATAGTAGCATTGACAATATATAGAATAAAAGACAAGACAATTTAATCAGAAAAGTAAAAAGTCAAAGAAAGGACTATTGAGAAATAAACTGACTTTCCTTCCCTCCCTTCCTCCCTCCCTCCCTCCCTCCCTCCCCTCCCTCCCTCTCTCCCTTCCTTCCTGGGGATTGAACCTAGGGCTTTGTAGGCAAGAGCTTTACCACTGAACTAAATTTCCCAGTTCAAAAGACAAATTTTTTATTTCCTACAGTTCTGGATGAATCTTACCTCTGGTTTATAATGTGTCTTGAGATTTCAGTTAATGATAATAAGAAGGCAGAGCAACAGTACAAAAGCAAAGCATCCTTCTTACAAGAAAGATGGAATTCTTAGAGAGATTTGGACCATGAAGTATCAGGTATTTTCTCAAATGAACAAAAATTCATTCATGTTAAATAACTTAAAGTTATTTAACATGTTAAATAACAGAAAGTTAAAATAACTTTCTGAGTGTAGGCACCATGTTTCAGTTAGGTTTAGTGCTGCATTAAGAACTTAAGGCAGTTTGTAGCCTATAGAGACAATCAATGTGTTCACTAAATGAATTAACAGTTGATCTCTCTATCATCATCATCACCATCATTATTATCATCATCATCTATAACAAATCCTCAGACAGAGTAGGCGATTTTTATATACCTCAGTAACTAAAAGAGTAAAATTGAAAAGGTAAAAAAGTCAGTAATGATATAGATTTGTGCAACTTATATAACAAACATGACTGAATTATTTATAGAATTGTTAACTTAAAAATGCCAGGTCACACATCGTATTTGTGTGGAGATGGATCGATACAGGACTGTAAGTCAGTTCTTAACAACTATCAAAGGACTTAAAAACACTTATAATTAACCTAGAAATTAATGACAAAATTACTAGAAGATTCCCAAGTGTTAAGTGGTTTTGAATTATCCATGGGTCAAAGAGGAAAATGTTTTCATAAATGATAATGGAAATGTCAGTTCATGGCTTGTGGAATGCTGGCAAAGCCACATGGAAAGAGAACACGTAGACTTAAAAGCTTGTAGTAGGATGGAAGAATAGGAAAAGACAAATTAAGAATATTCTACTAAGAAATCAGCTAAAGCGTGGCAAACTAAACTAAAAGTTATTGGGAGGAGAAAACCATAAAGAGAAACTCAGAAATAAAGGAAAGAGGAAATTAGTGAACAGAGAGAGGGATCATAAGGCTACTTTTTCTGAGGAGATCGAGGAAATTCATAAACCTCTGTCAAGTTTTACACTCTCAAAAATAAACAAACAACAACAACAACAACAACAAATCCAAAGCAGGACAATCCAGAATAAAAAGAAATGATACATCATCCTGCAAGTTAATTCAGTAAATTTGAAGTTTTCATTGTAATGGGAAAGTGTATTGAGAACACAGTGAAACAGATACCAGAGGAAGGAGAAAATTATGTGCAGTCAAAAATGTTGATAGAATTTGAAAGAGCCAAGTAAATGGAGAACTGTGTTGTGTTCAAGGGTAAGGAGACTCAGGAAGTTCCTGTCTCTCCAAACTGGGCCAGGCACTCAGGACTAGAGCTGTGTACACCTAACATGCTTTTACGTTCATGATGCTAATATGAAGAATAATAATCTGACTCTAAAGTTTTATGGAGATGCCCAAATTCTAGGAGAGCAGAGATATTATTAAGTAGATTTGGATGATTTTAGCTTGTATGAGCCATCTTATAAAGACAATAGTGAATGTAGTGTGTTATTGGTGCACAGACACATGAATACACTAATGTACAGAATCAGACCCATGAGTAAGTATAGGATTTATTGCAAAACTTTCACTTAAAGTCTGTAGGGAAAAAACAATATTATTTTTAGTAATTGGTGCCGTGTTGATTTTATATCCACACAAATAATAGAAATCCAACTTACCTCATTATCAATACAAAATTCACCCATGTCAATAGCAGATGACTAGGAAAGCAATGAAAATTTCTAGAAGATAATTTAGGATAATAACTTCTGACTTCAGATTGTTGATGACTCACTGGGAAATGTTGCTGAACCTGACCTTATCAATTATTAGAGTTTCCTTTTATGAAAAACACCTTACCTATTGACTAAGAAACAAGTGTTTAGGGAAAGTATTTGGACCATAGGTAATAGAAGGGCTTGCAAAATAAATTCCTACAAATCAACATGGAAAAGTGAGGTTTCTGTATCAGTTCTTCCCAAAAGGTGACATTTAAAGGACAACCAAGAGTCCAAGAGTTTCTAAATCTCATCAATACTTAGGAAAAGGCAACTCTCCACTTTTATACTAAGCCAAAGGCTTTTGTTATATCACTAACCTGAATCAAGGCCAATGTATGTGCCAACCAAGTTTCAGGGAATACGGTCTTAAAAGAAAAGGTAATTTCTAAACCACAATACAGCCGGGAACTCCACAGTGATATTATGTCTACTATGGACCCCATGTGTGATGATGGCCCTACCTAATAGCACAACCTAGTGACGATACCACAGCTGCCTCAGTGTGTGATGGACTCCCTATGAAGCCTGAATGATGAGGAAGGAAACTGCCTAACAACATCTTTCTCAGACTCATTCTCCATTGTTAATCCAAACATAACTCAATTTAAAGCTGAATCACAGACCATGAGGAAGGCTACATTTAGATGGTAACGGTAAGAAAAGTTGCTGAGGATGTGGAATGACCAGAATTTTTCTTTTTAAAACTTTTGTTAGTATAAAATATAATAGATTTCGTTTTCATACATATATGTCATTATAGTTTGCTCTTGTTTACCCTCCTAGCCTTATTTCTACTCCACAACCCTTCTTCAAAATAGTCCATCCTTCTGCTTTCCTGAGAACAGTAGGGTGGCAAGTTGTTAGACACTCTGGGAATGTTGGCAGTATCTACTGTACATACCCACTTTTGGAACCCATCATTTCACTTCTAGAAATATATGCAACAAGAACGTATACACATGATTGTAAATTTATACCCATATATATATATATATTTATTTCATAGCAACATTTATTTTTGGTAGTGAAAAATTGAGAGACCCAAGCTATTCCCCAAAGATGGGATAAATATATTTGATGTATTTCATTTAGTGGAACTGGATTCAATAAGGTAAACAAAGGCAATACTGTTCTGTGTGGAGGTCAGAGGACAGCTTGTAGAAGTTGGTTCTTTCTTTCTACCTTGTGGATCCTGGGGATCAAACTCAGGTTGCCAGGCTTGGAAGCAAGTACGTTTACCCACTGAGCCATCAGGCTGGCCCTCTGAAACCCTATTTTTGACTTGAATGGTAGCTCAATAGATGCATCCAATTTCTTAAAATTAGTCATCTATACATTTCTGATTTGAATACTCTAAGGAAATATATGTGTAAGTATTAATTTCATGAGGAGAGACAATTAGGCATACTTGGTAGCTCAGTGAGCACATGAATTCTTCTGCATCCATGCTTTTCTCACCGGGCACCCCTTCCTCACTTTATTCTGGCTGTTAGATATGGAGCTGGGCTCTTGAGAAAATGCTCTGCTTTAATGACTGTAGTAATAAGTACCCTTGGTTTTCTGATGAGGCCTGGGAGACAGCAGACCAGGAGCATCAACACAAGGTGGAATGCTTCATTTAGGGATGGTGTTTGAGAAGCCCATGCCTTTGGTAGGTGCTATAGTTTGAAAGTTGTCTCTTCTAAGACCCATGTTGCTTTTCCCCAGTATTAAGTAATGGCACTGGGTGGTGTTGGTGCATGCCTTTAATCCCAGCACTCAGGAGGCAGAGGCAGGAGTTTGAGGCCAGCCTGGTCTACAAAGCGAGTTCCAGGACAGCCAGGGCTGTTACACAGAGAAACCCTGTGTAGCTAGAGTTTTCCTGCCTGGCCCACAGTCAGGACAAATCTCTCTCACCCGCCAGTCCCACAGCCACTCAGACCCAACCAAATAAACACAGAGACTTATATTGGTTACAAACTGTATGGCTGTGTCAGGCTTCTTGCTAACTGTTCTTATATCTTAAATTAATCCATTTCTATAAATCTATACCTTGCCACATGGCTTGTGGCTTACTGGGATCTTCACATGCGGCTTGTCATGGTGGCGGCTGGCAGTGTCTCCCTCTCAGCCTTCCACTTCCCAGAATTCTTCTCTTCTTGTCCCGCCTATACTTCCTGCCTAGCCAATGGCCAATCAGTGATTTATTTACTGACCAATCAGCAACACACTTGACATACAGACCATCCCACAGCAACCCTGTGTAAAAAAAAACAAAAAACAAAACAATAACAAAAAGAAATGGTTACCCAATAAATTGCCTGTGCTCAAGTAAATAATCCCCACTTATCCTCATGCAAACAGTCATAATTAAATGTAATGAAACTCTCTCCTCTCCTCTCTCTCTCTCTCTGTCTCTCTTTGTCATACACACACACACACACACACACACACGCAACTCACACACACTCACATACTCACTCTCACTCTCATACACACATACACACATATATGCATACACATACATAGTCTCTCACATTTTCACATACTCATTCTCATTCTCTCTCACACACACATACACACATATGCACACACACTTGCTTACACTCTCTCTCACACTCATTCTCTCTCTCACACACACACTCTCACACATACACACACACACACACACACACAAACACACACTATGAAGGTAAGAGGGAGACTTGTGGGGAAGGAGGGATCTAGTGGGAGGGAAGGGAATAAGAAAGGATAAGGGGGCGATATGATCAAAGTACATTATGCGTGGATGGAATCATGAAAGTATAAATTTAAAAAGTAGTGAACAATACCTTTAAGAGGTGGTTATGCCCTCTTAAAGGGAGTGCCCCACCCACATGGATGTGATTGTTGCTATAGTAAAATATGGAGTTTTACTCTCTCTCTCTCTCTCTCTCTCTCTCTCTCTCTCTCTCTCTCTCTCCCTCCCTCCCTCCCTCCCTCTCTCTCTCTCTCCCTCCCTCTGTCTGTCTCTCTCTCTCCCTCCCTTTCTCTTTCTCCCTTGCCCTTTCTCCTTCCACTTTTCTCTCTCCCTCTCCTTCTTTCTTCTTCCCTGTGTTCTGTATCCTCTTGCCTTTTGCTAGATGGTGACACAAGAAGCCTTTCACCTAATACAGGCACTGTGATATTAGGCTCCCCCATTTTGTGAATTGTGAGGCGATACATTTCTGCTCACTATACATTTCACATTCTCAGGTGTTCTGCTGTAGCAGCACAGATCAAGCTTCTGGGATGACCTAAAGATACACTAGTGATCTTCCAGGTGGTGAGAAGTGCAGAATCATTATACTTTCCAACAGCTCTCGTATTCTCATTCAAAGCTGTTTGTCAGTTAAACAGCGGGTGCTATTTAACAAGGGGAAATAAGCTTGCTGGAAAACTTGCTGCACAAATGGAAGAAAGACATAAGAGCCTTGACAAGCTTAGCCTTATTAAAAAAGGGTATGAAGGGCTAGATATTGCTAACTAGTGCCAGCCTTGAAAGAGCTGTAAAAAATTTGGGGTCTACAGTGACCTTTTGAAAATTTGGGTGCAATCAATTGTATGTGAGCATGAACAAATTTCTTTTGAAAAATGACAGCAAAAGCAAAAATCTAAATACCCAGAAGAGAATGAGTTGATGATGAAAGATGCCATGAATTTGAAAAGGACACAAAATCTGTTGTTCTATCAGTGGCTTTCCAAAAGGAGTCCTTTGCAGCCAGTATTTGGCTGGTGGTCTCTCATGGGTGACTAATTCTGTCTTCTGCTGGAAGCCTTCCCTCACTACCATTTAGACTTTCACCTTTGTTTCCAAGATATGGTCACTGACTGCCCACTCTGGTGTAGGTCTAGGGTGCCAGTGGGTCCAAGGAAATTGTTCACAGAAAGAGCTTTGCTTTGAATCCCCTCACCAACTGGCTGATTGGCTAGTTGCAGCAAGGACAGATGACTAGTCAGAGAAGTTCTCCTTGGAATTATTCTCTATTAACCAGATTTCTCCTTCCTCCATTATCTAAATTTAGAAATGAATTGCCAGCAGGCTTGATATAATCTTCAAATGAACCAATTATTGAACACCAGAACTCCCAGCAAGAAACTCAAGGCGATTTTTGCCTCATTACAGAGAGAATGTTGAATGACTTTCTTTCATTATTGGTTGAAGCCACTCCTGTTACTGTAGTGATTTCTACTGGTGTTACTCTGGGAACAGCTTCTTTGGACCCAGTTGGCCCTCTAGATCCAGTTTAAGTCAAAACTCCCAGACGTCCTTAGAGTGCATATGTTTGTAAATATGATTTGCATATGGGTCTTGTAAGTTCTTTTTCATGTTGGCTGTTTTCCAAACATTTTATTTGAAGGTAGCTCTTCATAGCATACATCAGCTGAAGTGTAATGTGAGCAATTGAACAGGTATTTGGAACTGTGAAGGGGATTCCTGTAGTCAGCAGCTGTATTTAACAGAGTTCTATATGATCATGAAAAGAATTTATTTAAAAATTATGTGTGCATATCTTGGAGTTACATGTGTAGTTTTTTCTTAAATGCTAGGTGCAAAAGATATAGAGGCTTAGAGAGCATGGCTTAAGTATTTCTTGAAGGCTTTCTTAGAGATCAAGGGTTTTTATGATAACATGGATGGCGATTTGGGGCTACCATGCTAGGTAGCAAAGGCTGGCTGGTAAATGCTCATGAATATAAGGAACGGTTTGTTACACACAGCCATAGCTAAACATTAAATTATATGAACAAAAGTAAGCACTGTTTTGTGGTACCAGGATTGAACCCAAGCCATGTACTATATATACTAGGCAAATGCTCTATTACTGAGCAAATGCTCTATTACTGAGCTATGTCTCTAGCCCTTTTTGAATATTTGAATTTTAAGTAGGGACTCACTAAGTTGCTTATGCTGGCCTCATACCTGTAGGTCAGAAAGGACTTGAACTTTGATCCTCCTGCCTTAGCCTCCCAAGTAAATGAGGCCATAGCTGTGTGCTACCAGCTAAGACAAAATTAATTCTAGTAAAAACAAAGCCAATTCATTTACATAAACTATCCATAATTATTTTACCACATTTTGTAATTGTTTATGCCCTTGAGATCCATTTATTGTATCTATGTGGCAAGAAACACAAAGCCACAGCATCTATGTATCTCTTCTCAATTTTACATGAGGAATGCCATGCCGAAGTCAGCATTGGAACATGAGAGTGCTCACATCGATAAATCACAGTATTATAGACTGGGGGCTGAGTTTTAGTTTTTGCTGACTTTCTAGACTGAAGAAAGTGATGGAGAAAATGTTAATAATGCAGATCAAATTTTAAAATGTGTTGCATATGTAGGTATTACATTGGACAAAACACAAAATTGGGGGCTTGGGAGATGGCTCAGTGGTTAAAGGTGTGCACTACTCCTGCAGAGGACCTATTTGGGTCTCAGCATCCATGTTGGGTGGCTTAAAACTACCTGTAATTTCATCTCCAGGGAAATTAAACACTTCCCATCTCCAATAGCACCAGCACTCATGTGCACATACCCATGCACAGACACACATACACATCATTAAAAGTAAAATAGATCTAAAATCCCACAGAAATTAGGGACACTTATTTCATTCAACAAAAATATTCAAAACTGTTCTGACATCCTGTCATTTCATTTTCATCTTTATTGTTATAATAAAGATATCAGCCAACATTCATGCTAGCTCATTAATTGCAAATATAGGCTGGCTACAGTTATGAATTAGGCCAAAATCAAGTATTCTGTAAGAATTAATTAGTCATGTAAGTATTTATTATAAAAGGGTTTTATTTCTTATATTACTTGTTAATTGAGACAAACATGACTGTGTATGACATAGATAAATTGGACAGAAGGCTGATCCATGTCTCAGCTGGGCCGAATTGGAATGGTATAAGACTTCATGATGATAGATTGGCACTCCAATTTGTCTCTCAAATTCCTACTTCCTATCTTTGGAATGTGACTAAGACGTTGGGGAATGAAACTTTTAGACAAGAAAGGACTGCCACATAGACCTTGTCTACACAGAGTTCGGCTTGTCAGCACATCTTACTCTTCAGGGCTAAAGGAAATATCACCAGGAAGAACCCAGCTGGTGCACTGCAGGACATGGTTGATTTCCTTATTTGAAACACTGAAATACCCACTTTATATAATTATAAGATGAACTGGAACCACTGGGCTAGAGCTAAGATCTCCCTGTGGTGGATGCTGATTGGGAAGTAATCTTTCTAGCCTATTCTTTGTGGTTTTACTAATTTCACACAGTCAGGTTTGATCCAGTAACTCTGCCAATTGCTGCATATTGAGAATTTGCTTCCTTGATCCATTCTAGAATTTATATTTTAAGCTTTTTTTCCAGCTTGATAGAAAACCATCCCATAAGAGATCAGAGTGTTAAAACCTAAAAGCTATAATGACTTTTTTCTTATATTAATTTAAAGTAAAACAATATGGTCACTGTGTGGAGATTTTTGTATCCAGTGGTTTTATTCTGTTTTTTTTTTATGAAATTATATTAGCCTTTGTATTAATAATATAAATGGTCTGTATATTTAAAGACTCTTAGTAACCACTCATATCAAAGTGCTAACCATTCACTAGGCATTATAATTTAAATATTGAGTCTCTAAAGACTAAATGAAAATGAGTAGGCTCAATATTAATTAGCAGGGATCTTGAGGGACAATTACAGTTGGAAATTCAAAAATTTTGAATAGGAATTCTGAGTGAAATTCATAGCATCCTTATCAAGCTGTTAGTTTTTTTTTTTTGTTGAAATTGGAATTTGTGAACAATCTTGATGGCTCTTATGATAAGTGAACTCATAATTCCTCAAGTTTATGAAATAGTTTAGGTGGAGAGGGCTTGGTGAAAGACCTAATGATAATTGTACTGTCTGGAAAGATGAGTGATGAGAAGCACAGAATGTGCCGGCCCTGCTCATCCCTTTTGCTTTATTACAAAATAGAATCTGAAGTTTAGTAGATGGGGCCCATACAGAAGACTGCTCACGACTCCTTTACATGCTTTGCTAGGAAAGCAGTGCGAGCAGGCTCATTCATTAAATGTTGTGCACTTAACCACCACCCTATAGCTTGAGCTGATGGAGATTGGTACCTCAGAATAGTATACAGAAGGCAAGCTGAATCTGCCTCTTCAACAAAGAAGGAACTGCTAGGACAAACACAAGATAGTGTGAAGAAGCAAAGAAAAAGGGAAATATTCTGAACTGGGTGTGGGGAGGGGGTGGCTGGGGATGTAGTTCAGTTGGCAGAATTCTTGCCTATCATGCACAAAGCCTGGGGTTTGATCCTCAGAACCACACATAGCAGGTATGATGGCACACGTTTGAAATCGACTGTTGGGGAGGTGGAGTTAGGAGGATCAGAAATTCAAGGGCATCCTTGGTTCTATATAGGTAGTGTGAGGTATTTTAAGGGCTATGTGACAACTTGTCTTTAAATAAACACATGAAAATTAAGTACGTGGGAGAGACAGAGATGAGGACTGCTCCGAGAATCCAAGATGTAAGGACCAATGCCTTTTCAAGGTTCCCTACTCACAGGACAATCTTATAGAATTCTACACAGTGTGGATCCTAGCTTGACTCAGATTGACTGTATGTTCAGAGGGTTAGCCTCAAAAATGAAGGAGTTTCCCCTAGCTACTGTGGATCATGCTCTGCCAAGGAAAATCAGAAGGCAATGCTCATAAAGAGACAAAATGTTACAGCAGCCTTCAAGGACCGTTAAAGGACAGCTTTTTCCTACTGGTCAAGAGAATGGAGTCTCTGGCCTGGTTGGAAATCTAATATTCTAGTTGGGCTGGTCAGTCACCTAGTTAAGAAACTCTGGAAGATGAGTTCACCTAAGGGCATATGAAAGACATGGGAGGAATAGTTATCCCTTTAATGAGGTAATATACTTTTCCTTCCCAGAATTCCCGAGCCCTCTACAGAGGCTTCCAGAGACATAGCCATGCAGATCTCCTGCTTTTCTGGATCAGTTAGAGAAAAGGCAACTTTTCCTTTTTCTTTTTCTATTTCTTTTCTAAGCATGCTTTCCTGGACACTTTGGGCTTCCTCACTGTTTATCTAAAGTCCCCCTCCCCACAACTTTTTCCATGTGGCTGCCTCTTTGCTGAACCTCCATGCCTAACTCAGAACGGCATGACTTTCTGTCTCTTCTCCATCTTCCTCTTCCAGGCAGCTGCCAAGATTTACAGCTTGCCTGCTTTGGAGATTTTCTTTTAAACCAATAAAATAGTCCTGGAGCTTTCTTCTGAGTTGTTTCTTAATTCCTCAGAGGGGAACCCAGTTTCCCTGGCAGCATGTGGTGAAGTCACCGAATTTCCAGCAACAAAAGACTGCCTGAAACTTCCTGAATGATACTATCTTTGCAAGTCCTGATCCCTCACTTTTGAACTGGGAAGCCTTTCCATTCACTTCTGTGATTCTCATATTCCCTTCTCTTCTCTATAGTGTTGTTTTAAAAATAATAGCAGTGCTGGTTACCACGTGGAAAGGTCATGAGGCACAAGCCATGACAAAACCCAGTATCAGAGCTTTATGGGGGCTGGGGAAGAGACAAAAGAACCAGGCCTGGGGAAGAAGCACATGCAGAGAGCAGGGCCGGGGTGGGGGCGGGGAAGGAGGGGAAACAGAGAAGGGAGAAGAGGAGTCTGCGTCTGGCTTTTTAAGGATTCCTAAGCACATGTGCAGGTGGGCTTATGGAGCTACACCATGCACGCGCTGATTGCGTGACTGCGCTGTGTGCATTTGTGCGATCACATAGTACACTGATGATGTAAGACGTAAGACCCCTTGCTTAGCTACTGAACTGCGCATGTATGGTCATATAGCTGGAGGAGCAGCAGAGTCTTAACATATAGTTCTTAATGGGATCCTTATTTGTTTGTAAAACTACCATGTGGTTAGTGTTGTCAATATGTTGACTAGTCCATAAACATCAATATAGGACAGAAAGAATAAAGAAACACAGCAGTTAAATGAAAGGATGCACTGACTGGTAGGCCTTTGAAGCTCATTGGTTTGTGTTACATCACTGAAAAAATTGAAATTGGGGGTTGAAGATATAGCTCAGTGGTTAAAACTCTCCCTGCTCTTCCAGAAGGTCTGAGTTTTGTTCCCTGCACCCACACTAGGCATCTAACAACATACTGTAACTCCAGTGCCAGGGAATCCAACTCATTCTACTTGCATGTGTGGGCACCTGCACTCACATGGCACATATTCACATACATACACACATAAATGAAAATTAATTTAAACATAAAAAATGAAATTAGAAGTTTTACAAGATTGTCAGTGCCAGGTAAAAATCTACATGAATATAATATTGTGTAAATGCTAAACTTGTTGATGGAAGAAGCTGTTTTTTCTATTTTTCTATCTCACTGCATACAAAGGAATCTGAATATGAACTCAGGTAAGGCTTTTCATGGACATTCCTTCTTTACGTCACCAGCAGTATGTTCAGCATGCCTTAGGCGGCTTCCTTTCTTTTTTTCCTTTGTCTGTATGCATTATTGCAGTTTTTAATACTACTAATGACTTTGAAATGGGACATCGACTCAGAATTAGTGACAATCAAGCGTTAATGGTCCTTGCCTCTGTGGCCCATCAGCAACTCATCTCCTCAGACATTGGCTCCGAGGAAATAAGCTGGATCAGGCTTTCTCAAGATGTGGCCATTTAGAAAGGAATCCCGACTGTCACAGGGAACCACTCATTCATCTTTTTACTGCTTTCTCTCCTTCTGTCTTGGCTTTTGTTTTTGATCAAAGAGAGTGATCTATGTCAGGTTTTATGGGAAGGTAAATGAGAGAAAGAAAAAAATGAAAGAAATAGAAGATAATGTTCAACCTGAAACCATGCAACATAAGAAAAAAATTCAAAGAACATAGTTTCCAGAAATTACTTAAATTATTTAATAAAACTTATTTCCATTTTAAAAACTGAGGAAACAGAATGAAGGAAGCAAGGTCTGTAAAAGAAAAAGGATACTCAAGTGACACTTGGGTTCTTGTCTGCTGGGCAGAGTTTGCTGGACCTAGCTCCCCTCAGTGTGGAAGAGCCGTCATCAAATGTTGAGAATGTTGTGAACTGGCTGCGGACACCAGTTACCACCATCACCAATAATTCTTAAACCTTGTAGTTAGGGCAATTATATTAAAAAGCAAACATAATATACATCTAAAGCTTATTTTCTAGGTATTTACTTTGTAGGTTATTTGGTCTTCATATTATTTATATGCAAAAAAACCAAAACAAAACAAAAAACAAAAAACAAAAACACTAGAGCAGTGGTTCTCAACCTTCCTAATGCTGTGACCCTTTAATACAGTTCCTCATGTTTGTGGTGACCTCCAAACCCTAAAATTATCTTGTTACTACTTTATGACTATAATTTTGCTACTGTTATGAATTGTAATATAAATATCTGTGCTTTCCAATGGTCTTAGGCAACTCCCCTGAAAGGGTTGTTTGACCCCCAAAGGGGTCACGGCCAACAGGTTAAGAACCACTGGACTAGATAATGGTAGACATCTCTTCTTGTTTTCACACTGATTTAAGTGGTAGCAATCGACCACATGAAAATTGACAAATGTTAAAATCAGTTTTCCTTTCCTTTCCTTTCCTTTTTCCTTCCCTCCCTCCCTCCCTCCCTCCCTCCCTCCCTCCCTCCCTCCCTCCCCTCTCCTTCCATCCTTCCTGTCATTTGTTAACTTACTCTCCAGCCCTGTTTGGTGTTTGGTGCCACAGACTGGCCCATTGGGGAGTACCACAACCATAGGGGGACCAGAGCTTGGGTAGTCAGGAAGGCAAGGATTTGGCAAATGACAGACAGACAACACACTCAGAAGTGGTTTGAATCTGCTGGAGCTGATTTAGCTAATGGGAGACCCAGAAGGAGTTTAGAAGGTGGGCAAAGGAGTCATGGTGTTTCATTCACCTTTGGGGTCCCTTTGATGGATGGTGCCAGTTTCTTGCTAATCATTGAGTAACATCACTGCTTTGCCATATACTATTGAGTTGCTTACTTCCTGTAACTAATTCTCTTCATTTAAAAAAAAAAAAGCCTTCAGTGCTAGAATGGGGGCCAGTGAGATCTCTCAGTCAGTAAAGGTAAAGGTGCCTGCCACCAAGGCTGACAAATTGAGTTCCATCTTCAGGATCCACATGGTAGAAATAGAGAACTAACTCCCAGAATTTGTCCTGTTATCTAAACACACACACACACCCCTCATGACACATTCATGCTCCATCCATACACAAATGTAATGAACAGTAAAAAGAAGCACTTGCATGGTTTCCTTTTTATTGTTTGGATCTGGTCTGACACACATAGAAAAATTATTTGAACTTAAGTCTTTTTCTTATAGCATTTTTCATGTCAGACCTTACACATTTACAGTGATAAAGCTATATATTATAGAGACAGAAGTCCCTTTCTTTATTCAGAATCACAGAGCCCAATTACAGAGCCCCAAAGGCGAAGTGCTTGTGGAAGTGTCTGTGGTATGTTGTTGAAAGGCAACCCATGTGATACCAGGATCTGCGAGAAACATGTTAATATTCTGAACGAGATGAGAGAAAATTCACCAGACTTACTGAAGCCATCCAGCACATCTTTCAGGTCTGAGTTTTGATTTGATAATTCATATGCAGCCTTTGATTAGATTTTCATTAGTTTTTTTTTCTTATGGCGCCATGGTGACTAGATGATATCTAGAATTGGAAATTTGGTAGGAAAAAAATGTATAGTTTTAAAATAGTGGATTGATTTTCTGAAAGTCAAATTGACATTCTTAAAAAAACAAAAAAACAAAAAAAACAAACAAACAAAAAAAACTGGTACCAGGTACACGGCTGCTGTGCCCGAGCTCTGCTGATGAAGTTCTCTTAGCTTATCATTTTAGGTATTGATCAAAAACCACATGACTGTGGGACACAGAAGGAGGCCAGTGCTGGGAAAGAGGTCTGTCTTCCTTTCCTTATGGGTTTGTATAATACAGAGAAAATGGATTTCATTTATATGGAATCAGTAAGTATTTCATATTTCCTCTTGCGGCGAAGCACAGATTTCCAAAATGTGCTGAGATGACTTAGAATATAAACATTGCTCATATAGTTTCGTATCTTATATTTTTCCTTTTGTAATCTGCTATTAAAAATATTATGAAAGAATACTGATTAAATTTGCCTTCATGGATACATTTACATTAACATATGATAATTAATTATAAATCAGTATGTGCATTCACAAAATATTTTAAGACAGTATACTGATGTCTGAATTGATACCCTTGAACAGCCCCTTATTAACGTTACCAAAAGCCAGATGTGAGCTGGCAGGAACACATTTGGCAATGCCATACCAGCAAGCCAAGCAAACTGTCTATGAGTGCCATACTAAACTTTGCCCACAAGATGTCGCTCAATCCGTTATGAGTTAGGTCTTTTGTTACCAGCAGAATGACATTTCCATTTATTTTACACGCTCTCCAATTATATATTAAAACTCATGGTGGGTGGGTTGGAGGAGAGGAGACCCCGACTCTTTTCAGCCCATGTGAGGAAAATTGATGAATAATTTCTTTAGGTTTTCACAAACCCAGGCTGAGGATTCAGATACCATAAAATTATTGCATTCCCAGTTTCTGGGTTGCTGTGTCTACATGTCCACACCGGCCTTGCCAATAGCACAGTCTTTTACATATAGTCATCAGTACCATCTGCTCTGAACCAAGTAATTTCCTGCCGACCCCCACTAGCAACACACAACAACAACCTGTTTCTGTAATATACAAAATGTCAAAAGATTGCTGTACAATGCAAACAAGCCATCAGATATCTGTGTTTCAGCAGCAATTAAATAGTCACAACATGGCAGTCCAGAGAGAAAGCTTCCAGAAGTAACTATGTGCAAAGGCAATCACCAGATCAGGGTAATGTGATTTATTGCTCTAGTCCCTGTCTGTGGTTAGAAAAAGAAATCCATGAAAGAAAGATTGGAAATGCTGCAGTCTCTTGCTTTCCTATCAAATTTGCCCTAAATTTAAATTTAGACCTTGTAGTTTTTGACATGAGATGGAAGTAAGGATTCTCTTCACTTCTTTTGTGACCAATGTCTAATCTAACCTATGGCTGATTGTAAGGCAGGGTGGCCTGTTATTAAAAATATTTTCTGGGAAGTGGCAGGGCCAAAATCAGACAGGAAGCAGGTGTGTTAAACCCCTCAGGAATATCTTATAGGAAGGTAACTTTGCCCTTTTCTCAAATTAATTTGGCAACAACAGAGCTGATTTGGCCCTTAGGCAGGATGTGTCTGGGAAGTCAAGAAATAGTCTTTGGCATATTAAGTCCTTAGCAGTCCCTTTCATTTTAGTGCAAGTTGCTTCTGTGATCTTTGGTCTCAGTGGCCTGAGCAGAGGCTTTCAGGAGCTGGAGCCTGATGATCAGTGGAGCCAAACAGGAGAATCTGAATGGTGGTGAGCAGAGAGAAAATCAGCAGTGGAAATGGGGAGGGGGGAGGAGGAGCTACCTACAATTGGCAGCGTGAAGCTTGTTCTAGGAGAAGCCCCACATAATGGACTGTTTTGCCCGTGAATGCTCCTTCAGGCTGTGTCATTTAGCTAAGGCAATTAAAAAAATGAGTGGAAGGACTTACTCTGCATTTTTGTTTTCGTATCCTGGCTCTATACATCATGGGCAAATGGATCACCTTTCTTTCTGAATTCTCATTCCCTTGTTCATTCTTGCAAATTTATCTGTTTAACTGCTATTCATTTTTATACTTAATAGAGGCCAGGTACTATGGGTTTGAGGATGAAAAACATTTCAAAAACTTGTCAGATAACTATGGAACTATTATGCAGAAAAATTCATCTTTTTCTCCAAAATATCTTAGCCCCCAAAGTGGAAACGTTAAACTTTTCTATATTTGGTCTAAACAATATTAAAAGGCACTGGTGTTTTTGACCAGTGATTCTCACACTTTCAGGGATTATCCAAGGATTTGGTCCAAGTAGCATGTAGTTCAGTCGGTCCAAAGTGGCCTTCGATGCCTTTCTAACAAGCTCTTGGGGGGTGCTAACCCCCCAGGGACCACACTTTGAGGGGCAGGGCTTTTAGCCAGGCATTCTTCAGCACGGTTTCAACGTGGAAAGAGAAATTTCTGACAGTGACACAGATCTCTCGTAGTTTTCAGAGAGGGAGAAGGAGGGGTGTTCAGACAAGCTATTGTGAGAGTGGGGCAGGAACTCTGTTGATGAGGCATTGTTCCCTGTCACCTGACTGGGAGTCTCCAGGAGCACACGATGTCCTGTGCACTAGGATGCAGGTTTCCTCCTAAGAGAGGAATCAATCATCGCCTGCATCACTGTTTTGAAACATCACAACTGAAATGGCTTTTATGTTGCTAAAAGAAGAGGAGGAGGAGGAAGAAAAAAGGCCCAGCGTTTGAAGGGGAAAAATAGTTTTCTGATAACCCCCATTAACTACAGGGGTCATTGTGGCAAAATGAATGGGATTAGAAATCTGCTAAAAGCTGCAGTATACGGTACGCGGTGACTGACAAGCCTTTTGCTGAGTAGTTACAAATGGGACTAATGGTTTAAACTTGTTAGTCATTGTCAGAGCCTCTGATCCTCGAGTCAGCCATGGAAGCTATGGCAGAAATCGATAAGGCGCCACTTTCCGCAGTGAACTGCTCGACCATATAGATTGCCTGAAGGGAAATGCTGAGTTCCCTCCCAGGCTGTCAGATGAAAGCAGGCAGCTAAATCTCCAGGAAGATTGACCACACTGCTCCGGGCAATTAGGCCTTTCACCACTTTGAACGCCGATTATAAAGGCATGGGGAGGGTGCCAGGCCGGAAGCCATCTTGGAGCCTCTGGAGCTGGTGGGGCGGTTCTTCCCTCCAGGGCTGAGAGGTGCGTGTTGGGGGCTGCCTCTGGCCTGGCCCTTTCTCTTTTCCTGTATTTCCCCTCAGCAGTTGCAAAGGGAGGCTGGGCAGTCGGGTAGCCTTTGGTTGCTGATGGACTGTAACCGCAGCTGAACTCCATCAGTCCTCCAAGCGCAGCCCAGGCTTCCCATTGGGCGCATTTCAAAACAATCAGATCCCATTGTTCAGGGCCTTTTTGGGCAGAGCCCTGCGAGGGTGCCAAAATCATCAGGGAAAAAGAAAGTGCTTGTTCGTGCAACAATGACAGACAGGCTGCAGATTGGCAGCAGGCTGTGAGGGGCCAAGTATGGGCCCTGCAGAGCTGGCCTCTGAGAGAAGCCCATGTCTGATGCACAGAAGGATGCCTGGGTCCCTGCAGTCCAGATGTGAGCGGAGGAGCCTTGGGCGGTGGGGAGGCTTTGCTTTCCCCCTTCCTGGCAAGGCAGAGTGGCTCAGCCTTGGCTGAAGAGGTACCAGCCTCCTGCTTTATCTGCTTTACATTTCTGCTCCTACTCCAGCTGGGAATGCCTTCCATTTCTGTGGTCCTGGTGCTGAGTGTCACCCCTTGGTACCTAAAATTAGCCTCATGATTGACTTCTTTAATTTTCCTCCCTTCTCCTTGCCAGCCCCGGCTCCTCTTCTGCTAACTTTAAGTTGCACCATGAACCGGGGCCTTCTAGGTATTGTTTTGCTGTCAAAGGGCTGAGAGGCAAGATACTGTGAAATCGTTCCTAAGTACTGCTCTGTGGGAGGGCTGTCAGTCCCAGCTTCGGACCCTCCCTGGTCTGCGCAGCTCCTGAGGGAGAGTGTTGGGAGTCTCCCTCACGAAGTTTGCTTGGCGGCTGGTGACAGGAGGAAGGGCTTGCGTCGTAAAGATACGGGTGCCAGAATAAAACGCTGAAGTTCTTCAGGAAACAAAGGGTGGTTGTAAGACACGATAGCGCTGGTCTCTTCCACGGAAGAGACGATGGAAGGGATTGCTGCCGTTTTCTATTGCAGGGAAAGAGGAGCTCTGGTCTCAAGGGCAGTTCTAATGGGGGTCGTTTCTCGGTGGTTCACCTTCGACTCACTAAACAGCCACGGGATATCATCCATTATTAAGGAAGCTTCATGTCACTCATTTACAGTTCACAGGATGGATTGGCTACCTATGAAAACAAAGGGAGTTGTAAAATATAGAACAGCAGAAGTGAGCTCTAATGTACTTTGAGCTCAGTGGTGAAGATGCATCAACCGAGGCTGTCTGCTGTAACAAATGCACTCACTATATGGGGAATGCCGTATTGCCATGGTCGGGCAAAAACGTAAGGGAACCCTCTGCCACTTCACTCCCATCTTGCTATGATCCTAAAACTGCTCTAAAAAAATAAACTCTAGCTGGTCATTGAGGCACACACACATAATTCTGCTGTGGAATAATCCTCTGTACACTGTGAAAATGTATTGCTTTCATTGTTAGTAAAAAGCCAACTGGCCGATAGCTAGGCAGGATTTTCAGGGCAGAGTCTGAAGAGTCTCTAGCCAGATGGTAAAAGCAACGTGGGAAGTTCATAGATGAGGCAAATGAGCCTAGGGGCAGCATATAGATTAATAAAAGTGGTTTAAGTGTTAAGAGCTAGCTAAATACAAGCCTAAGCCATGGGCTGAGCATTTATAGTTAATATTAAGTCTCTGTGTGGTTATATTTGGGAGCCTGCTGGGACATAGAGAAACTCTGCCTACATAATTCTGACCTCCAGGTGGTAGAAGCAAGAAGATATGAATTTTAAGACCAGCCTTGGCTACAGATTGAGTTCAAAGTCAGCCAATTCTATATGAATTCCTGTCTCACCCCAATCCTAAAGGGGAAAAAAATAGGAAAACTCTATTTAAAAAGGCAAGAAATACCCTTCCAAACAATAATAACATGAGCAACAAACCTGAAAACCAAAGAAAGTAAAATGAAAGAGGGGTGTAAACATCCCCTAGACCATAAATAGGGTTCACAAGTGAAGTGGAATGAAGCAACTGATTTGATTGGAGTATTCTTTCATGAAGTAAGCGAACCTGGCCTCCAACCTCTTTTATGGTGTTAAGTGAGAATTCTTCCTGTAAACTGAGTGCAATTTTTAGGCTTCTGGGGAATTGCTTTGGGCATCCTTGGCCAACAGGCAATTGTTAGGTTCTAGAACTTACAGAATTTTGAGAAAAAACTTTATCTTGGGAAGACAGTTGCTTTAATAATTATCCTCTTAGCTAGAATTTTTACTGACAGCTCTACTGAGGATGACGGTGTAGAATGCTGAGTGCTGCATTCTGCTTGGTAAGCTTTGGTTCTCTGTGTCTTAGCCCCTCTTCCTTTCCTGCAAAGTGGAGGAGGAATTTCTTCACTACTTAGCAGAGTAAATGCCTCTCCAAGAGTCTGTATCCTGATTCCTGGATCGGTGACTACGTTATGCTTCACCACAAAAGGGACATTGTAGCTGTAAAGATGGTTAAGCACAGAGGTTCATCCAGATTATCCAGGTGAGCCCAGAGGTATGTGAGATAGCTCTAAGTGTTTTTCTTTTTGTTTGCTTGGGAAAGTGGAGAATGTTACTAGATAAGTTTAGAAGAAAGGGAATCGCAGAATTATAAGGGGCTGTAGTGATTGATCTCATTGTAACAAATGCCAAGACTCATGTCACAGTGTCCTTGAAAACTGCTTTTTGTGACTCTGTAGAATATTGCTAGCTATGAGGACCTTCTACTTCATAGGACACTTCCTTCAGGAATTTCACAGTTCTAGGATGGAGAGATGGCTCAGTGGTTAAGAGCACTTGCTATTCTTCCAGAGGACCCAGGTTTGGTTCCCAGCACCTGTAACGGATGGCTCAGGACTGCCTGTACCTCTAGTTTCAGAGGATCTGACACTCATCTTTGGCCTTCACAGAAACTGCACGTATACCATTCACATAGAGACAAATAGGCACACACACATACATGTAAAATTAAAAATAAATCCTAAGAGAAGAATTGTACACTCCCAGTTCTTAAGTCTATGTACTTATGAAGTCATTATGTTTTCTTATGCTGCTCACTCTGACTTCTGTTTTAGTCAAAACTTTAAGGCTCAGATTTGAAATGCATCTACTATTGAATGGAATAGGGACTGTTTTTTGTTTTGTCAGGGTAGGGGCCTGCTCTCTGGGGCCAAGTTCAGGACTATAGAGAGATGGGTCAAAATATTTTTGGGGAAAATGTTAGTGTAAATTAAGATAGCCTCATAAGACACAGTGGGTAGAGGTGCTTACTGCCAAGTCCAATAACCCAAGCTAGATCCCGGGAATCCACACAGAGGAAGGAGAGCAGCACCCCTCTAAGGTGTCCTCTGATGTACACACACTCACTGTGGCATACTCCCCAAATAAATCTTAAAGTGCAATTTAAGAATAGCTTCATGAAGTATATTGCTAGCGTTTTCACTGCTTTGTCTCCTGAACCAGTATATAACTGATAGTTGGTACTAAATATACATTTATTGGCTCAATTAAAATAGTCTAATAATAACATACACAAGAAATAACTAGATTGGAAATCATGATAAACAGCTCGGATAATAAAATTTGGTCCATCCATTTGTAAAAAAAAAAAAAAAAAAAAAGGCATACTTTCAATACATTGGGAGCTCTTCCTCTGAGATGTGTTAGTGTGCAAGTCGGATCATCTTACTATCTTAAGGGGCTTTGTGCTTTCCAGCAGGACTGCAGGTAAAGGGCAGAGGAAATCTGTGCGTTCTCTGAGAAACCAAGAGGTCATTGCTGGTTACTGAGGAGAATTTAGGACTTCTCTGCTTGAAGGCAGATCTAATGAGTCCATGTGGGGAGCTGTAACCTCCCCGTAACACAGGATATGGAGGGTACATTGGGCCTTGAACAATTAATCAGTGTTATGGCATAACAACTCAAATATGGAAATTCTAAAGGTCCTACATGTTGACAAATGGCCAATTTATGCTAAGATCCATCAAGTGTGCTGGGGCATTTGGAACTATCACTGCACAATCATGACATGGTCATTATCGGGCCGCAAATCATCCAAGGAAATGACATGCCTCAGGAGGCAAGGTTTGCCCGCGGAGCCTGCCTCTTTCTAAACTCAGTGTGTGGCTGGCTTGCTGTAAACGAAGCAATCCAGCATGTAGATGAGCTCCTGTGTGGCAGCTGCATGGCGGAAAGCAATTATAACACAGGGGCAACTCTGCAAGCAAGAACCAGGCCCCTGAAATATGACCACGTCTGCCTCACCACCAGCGGAGATGCCAAACTGAAATACACACATAGTTGTAATGGAGAGAGAGGCCTGAATATATAATAGCAAGGAGAGGAACTAGGGATACTCTCAGCAGCCTCCACAGAAACTGTGCTTGGCAGAGGCTGTCCTGGAAAACTCATTAGCTCCTTTGAACCTGGAGACAGGACTCTTCAGGGACCCAGGAGTCCGCTGTTCCCTTTAATAAAGTGCAGGGTAGTACAGCAATGACATCACATATTTTCTTTTTGTTGACTACACTAGACATTGTCATCGCTCCCCTCTTCTTGAGATGTACATGGTAAGAAAAGCATGGGCAGTGGGCCAGGAGGACTGACCCATAGGATGCCAAGATTGACAGATGGCAGACTTTGACTGACCAATAAGGTTTTACAACACATAGCTTGATATTTGAATGTAAGATGTGCCAAGCTTGGGCATGGATGGTCCCTTCTGTGCATCTTCCATTCTGCAGAGGCAGGCATGGCCATTCTACAGATTGAGAAGGCGTCATGTAGAGACAGAGACACAGGGAGAAGAGATTGCACTCACAGAGATGGAGTTTAGTTTCTGATTTGGTCCCCTCTTTTCAACCTCTCATGAGGCCCTGTGATAACTTCTATTCTTGGGTTCTGCGAGCCAGCCACACATGATTTTACAAATGCCATGTTTTTTGATTCTACCAAGTAACAGAATTTGTTTGGGTGGGTAACATAGGCTTATCGTCTTACTCAAAACAACTACCATTTGAAGACAGACATAGTTATTTCAGCTTTTTATGAGGAGAGAGCCTCAGAGAGGTTTGATGGTATCTCTAAAGTCATAGGGTTGGTAAATGGGGGAAGTGGCGATTTCTATTGAAGTTGCATTTGCATCGAAATTGATTTTACATTTTCTGTGAAATCATTAAACCACCTACTATATAGTAAATGATTTATGCTATAATTTGAGAACAGAATCTATGTTGAATTACTGAATCAACTTGAGAGTATGACTAGAAACCAAATCATCTTTATTTAAATAGCTAACACTACTTATGTTTACTTGTGAGTCGAAACTTGCACATGCCCTGAAGAAAATAATCTCTGAGGTAACGAGGAATAAAAGTTTAAGAAATGTTGCCTAGAGTTATCAATCATCCCAGAAAGTTTGGAACTTAAAACTAGCTCTTCATTATCATAGGCAAGATAGGTAATTCCATTTGGAGGGCAAAACTAGTAGTTCTCACAAAGAGAATCAAAGGATTCTGCTCATAGGTAAAAAGTGATTCTCTATTTTGGACAGGGGAGATGGAAGTGATTTTTTGTGTCCCCTCAGCCACTAAGCAACATTCGGCAATGCCTGCACTTATATTAAGTAGCTACCACTGGAGAGAAGATGCTACTGGCTTTTGGTGGGTGGGGACAAGGGACATATGCTGCAGTGCACAGGACAACCCCACAACGACAGAGGACTGTCTAGCTTCAAATGCTGGAAGTGCTGAGCTTCAGAGTCATTCACATGTCCTCTGGAGCTAGCACACTGTGTAAAAATCTTATTTTAATAATAACAGTGACTTGAGACTTTTGGATGGGCCACTGTTTACACACACACACACACACACACACACACACACACACACACTTCACTTTGGAGTAATATATATATATATATATATATATATATATGTAGATTATCATTTATTAAAATAACAGCAACAATTGCTCACCAAATTCCCTGGACAGCCACTTAGACCCCGGAGAAGTGAATGTGACTTACTACACAGGAGGTTCTAACACCAGGATTAAAGTCAGTAAGAATGAACCCAGGAGAAACCTGTGGCAGGCAAAACCACTGTTTCTGTTAGGCACTAAAAAAAATGAGCCAGCATAATAAAAAGAGAGAAATACTACCCGAGTGCTTAAGAACTGTAGAGCACATATTCAAATTTCTAGATGTGAAAGGTAAGATTTACCAATGTTGAAAAATAGTTAAAGAAAACATGTTCAGGAGAGGAAATATTGCTGTTGGATTTTATAATGGAATGATCTCTCTCCTCGGGATGTGCTTTCCATTCCCAAATGTGTGAGGAAGTTTAGTTGTTCCCATTTAGTTGGAATTTGAAGCTGTGCAGTTGAATAGACAACACTGTGCAACCTCTCTATTTGATCATTAAAACCAGAGCTGATTCTGTAGCTTAAACTCTATTAGAACATCATTTTCCTTCAGGTGAATGAATACAGACATTTATTACCTATGTTGTGTCATACATAGTTTCCAGTATCTGGGGTTGTACATTATAGATACAATGAACACGTGTTAATATTGTTATATGCCTAACTTCCAATCCTCCTTTGCATTGGGGTTGGGGGAAGACTTCACCATTATGCTGAGAAGAATTATGGTTGTCATCAAAAAAGCTGAGTGATTTCTGGCTGCCTTTTTCTGCCTCAGAGCAAGGCACATGTGACCTAATCATCAATGGGACGTTCTCCACTTGGATTTGGTAAGGTTGGGAACTTGGGAGCCAGAGATTCTATGGTTTAGTTACAGAGTAGGAGCTGTGTGGGTCCCTTGGTTAACACTTGGAGAAGAGCTTTCTGGAAGAACTGCATGACCCATATAGATTATGTGAAGCTAGCAAGAAGGTACTGTTTGTTACTGCAGCTTAGCCGTGTCTATCCTGACTATTGTAGAATGAATCATTGATAGAAAGATATTTATTCAACAACGTTCTTAAAAATTCAACTACCTAGGAAGGAAGGGTGGGGATGAATGGAACAGACACTTTATAGCCTCACAGGACTGCTTGGAGCTTCACTTCTGCCAGCTGCTGACTAGGACTTTAGGGGTTAGTTGAAGGCAAGCAGGAAATTATAAGTTCTGACTATTTTTCTTCATTCACATTAGAAAGAAGGGGCAGTAGATTAGAAAGCCCTGCTGACCCATGGCAACATATTCACAGAGACAAATATCTCATCTCATTTTAATTTCTTAGAACGGCTTTTTTAGTTCTCACTGAAAAATATTCAACTGTCTTTCTCACCCATACTAATCTCTCATGAATCTAGATGATAAAAGCCTTTAAAAAAAATATACATGCCTCATTTTGCCTTGATAAGTCAAAATGACATGCTTTGTCTGCAGATGGCAGCTAAAATTCTATAGTCCGCAGGGTGACTGTGAGTCCTCTCTTGCCTGTCTATACCTTCTGCTTCCTTGATGCAGAATCTTGAGGTGTTTAGTTGGTTGTTCAGATGTAAGCATTTTTGCCTGTTGTCCCCTCTTTTTCTATCTTCAAAGCACTGTGCTGGAAACTCAGTGGTATGTGACCTGAAACAAGCATCTCACAGACACTATTCTTTTGTGCCAAAGAGCTCACTCTAATCTAATGTCCAATCTTCCAATAATTATCACATTTTCTTTCCCCGCTGAGCACTCTGAAGCATTTTTGCTAAGTAGCCGCGGAAGCACAGTAGAAATAGTCCTGGTCTCTGGTGGTCAGATTTGCAAATTTATCCCAAACCATCGTAAAACCTGTGCAAGTGCTTCTCATATGCAAAAAGCCTTCTGCTATGCCAGACAGGTAAGTGGGTTGTTCTGGGTGCCCTTTTTTGCCATTAGTCTTACTGCAATGGGATTGTGGGGCACTGAACTAGAACTCCCAACAGCTCCGATTGCTGCCTGCTGCCTCAATGAATTTTATATTAGCAGGCAAATGAAACAGTCAACCAAGTGAAAGGAATTCATAATGCTGAGGCTTCTTCAGACTGGAATGTGCTGTACATTTTGCAAAAAGGATGGTGGCTATCAATGTGCGATGACTAATCTAGACAGATCGCCACTTTACGACACATCTGGTCTCAAGTCCTTTAAATTAGTGGAGTTCAGCTGTAGAACACTGGCTGAACTGGAGAATACAAATTCATATGCTTCCTATGCATGCATAAATGCTAACTGATGAGCTTGGTAATGACCGGGAGCCTCATTGCTGGGAGACTGATAAGCTAGTACAGGGTTTCTTTGCTGAAACATTAATTAAGGCAGTGCAATAAAGCTTCCGAATTACTAGTTTCTAAGCAAGATAGTTTGAATTAATGTTTATGAAAGCTCTTTATTAGCCAGAAGATGATCTTCAAAGGTAATATGGGCAAAGCTTTTTCCCTCTTAATTTAGAATCTTAGTAAATAGTGCAAATCTTCTATTTTATACTTACAGCTACGGCAGGAGCCTCAGAACCATAACTTAGCTAGTTTGCGTGCCATTATCTTCTCCTGTGTCTCCCTTAAACAAGGATAAAGCATTAGAAATGGTGAGAGAGAGAGAGAGAGAGAGAGAGAGAGAGAGAGAGAGAGAGAGAGAGAGAGTTCATCCCCAGGGAGTCATTTTTAGTAAATCTTAGAGTTTGGCTTATAAGGTCTAATCATCCAATCATCAGATCCTTCCAAGTGTGAAACCAAGGCCCCACTTAATATTAATCAAGCCACCCCAGTGAGGTTTGTCCAAAAAAGGTTGTGGTCCCTTGGGCTGTTATGAGTCTGCGCAGGATCAGCACAGGGGGTAATGATGGCATCATACTCTGAACTTTCTGGCTTGATCTTAGGGCCTTGGTGTATTCAATTCTCAGTGCAGTCTGTTAAGAACAGCAGCAAGAACAGATTCATGAAAACATGTGACAGAGAGTGATAAGTCATGCCAAGAACCACTTGATCCATCTCTGCACTCAGGAAAAATGTGAGATACTTTTTGGATAAAGGGAAAGAAGTCATGTGGGAGTTTGGCTAGCAGAGTAAAGGATGGACTGACCGAACTTAAATGTAGAGTTTGTGCATGTGAGAGCAATCACACTTTTAGAAGGACTGGTTTGTAGAATTAACCAGGGACTGGTTTGTAGAATTAACCAGAAATTCAAAGGCCAAAGTGCTATATACTAAAGGTGTGGCTAAAGGTGTCAGACCACTAACCAATAGTTCTGAATTGCAAGAAGAAAAAAAATCCAGTTAAGGAATAATGTTTTAAGAATTGGAGTTGCCTCCATATGGCTTGGTCTGCCTCCAGGTGAAGAGAGTTTCTCATCACTTGACACTTCCAACTCCCAAACTAATCAAGAGTGGTAGAGAGGAGATTGGTGCATCAGACTAAGCTTGGATTAAACTGCTTCTGTGGCTCACGCCAATTTTGAATTTACAGGATCCTGCACACACAGATCAAACAACACCTGCAAGTCATGGGCTTTGTTGGTTAGATCTAGTAGGTATTTCTTTCTTTCCCATTGTCTTTCTGTTACTGATTTCTCTTGGCTTAGATTGAGCACATTTAGATAAAAGACCCCCAACAAAGGTCACTCGTATGATTCTGTAATCATAGTAAGGTTTGGTTTTGATTTTAATTTTAGTATATCCTGTATGAAAACTAAAATGTATGAGGATACTAAATTAGGAAACCTTATGCTTCACTGTTGCTTATGTAATAGAACTCTACTTGGCTGAGAAAATGTACTTCCAGTAAACTTAGTCATATAGATTTATTTCAGAATTATAAAGCACCACCAAACACACACATGCATGCGCGCGCACGCGCGCACACACACACACACACACACACACACTCACAGTCTTATTTTTTTTTCAATGCTGAGGCTAAAATCTAGGGCCTTGCTCCTATGATGCCAACATGCCACCACTGAGCTATATCTTTAGCTCTGACTCTATTTATAATTATATATGTTATATATATTATTTTACACTAAGTTTATATATTAATAAATATTTACTAAGAACCCACTATTGAATCTAGTGTTTTATAGTTATATCATTTGAACTTTACTATATTCAATGAAGACATTATTTTTGTTATCTTTATTTTACTAATACAGACACTAAGTCTACAGAAGTTTCAAGACACATAACCAAAAGGGCTGGGATTTGAACACAGCTATTTGACTCCAGAACATATGAAATCCTGCCTATTTGGTAAGTGGCAGTTTTGCTTAGATAATGATGCTCTTAGAACCAGGGCTGTTGTATGGAATGGTGTCAGGCTGTCTGGTAGTTTTGTGATGGATATGTCTCGCTAGAGTGAACCACATATCCTGGAATCAGCTTCACAGTGTACATCAAAGTCATGAGAAACAAACACTCTTGTGAAGATTTGGGAGTGTGGAAGTGGAGTATCAGTCGCACACTAAAGCTCACAGGTGGAATCAATTTCTGCCAACTCACTTTGTCCATAGTGGGATTGAATTGATACACTCTTCCCTAGATCTTCCTTCATCTTGTGAACTTCTGGGTGAATGTGTGTGTGTGTGTGTGTGTGTGTGTGTGTGTGTGTGTGTGTGTGTACATGCGCGTGCTTGCATGCATGCGTGCATGTGGGTTTCACTCAGTGAGAAACCCTATTCACCCCTCCCTAGCCTTCAAGGTTAAGGTCAGAGTGAAAAAGAACTTTCAAATGCTTATACCATCCTTGAGGGATTCCAATCTTCTCTACCTTCAGAAAATTCTGAAGTTTCTGACCTCTTACTAATTTGACTTTCAGACTTCAGGGCTAATTCAGAGGACAACAGCTTTATAGAGTGGGTTTAACCAGTATGCAGAGCTGACTGAGTCAAATTACTGTGACAGACTTTTCCCTAGTCAACCCAACCTGCTTCTGTCAGTCACAGGTCATACTTCTTCATACCTTCTGCTGCTGTTCTGATCAAACCAACTGACACAAGCACATTGGGGTGTGACCTTGATGTGTGTGGATTGACATCAACACAGTTGCTGTCTTCTGTTGTTACAGTCAACATGAAGTGAGAGTATAATATGGGCATAAATGAACATTTCAGTCCATAGGAAACAGCCTCAGGACAGCAGAGTGTGACTACAGGGTTGGAATGGCTTTCAGGACCTTTTGTAATATATGTTGGATGATGCTGGTAAGCTATTTGTCTTCTCTGGACTTATGACTTGGCCTGCTAGAATGGATACTATCAGTGTTTACTTTATGTGGTATGTGATGTGTTTAGAACAGGGTAAACTTTTCATTGCTGTTTGCTATTATAGTTACTCTTGTGAATCCACAGAGGATTGGCTCAGGGCCAAGCTTCAAAATCCATGGGTGTTCAAATTTCTCGTACAAAAAGGCATAGTATCTGAATATAATCTCTGCTTATCCTTCTATAGTCTTTAAATCATTTCTAGCTCACTTATATCACTTAATGCAAGATAAATGCTATACAAATAATAGTTGTATAAACTGAATTTTAAGGGACTTATGGCAAGAAAAATAGACTGTACATGTTCAATGTAGGTGGGAATCTTGTAGAACTAACTTTACAAACCCCAAAGGACATGTAATGTAACAATGTCCAAATAAGGAATATTAGAGAGAAGAGTCCATGAAATGGTGGAAACTACGTAGGGTAATGCTCTCATTTATGTGGATTCAACACCGCAATATTCACTATGTGGAAATTCACTTTTTGCTTTTTGCAACTTTCTAGAACTTGTTTCCCAAATGTTTTAATCTATGGTGAATTGATTCTAGAGTTATAAAACCCAAAGATGAGGAGGGCTGGACTGCCTGCTCTTTGGAACTTTCTGGAATTTGCTCCCCACACCCCAGAACATATTGATTAGTGGCTGATGGATTCTACAGACTTGGAACCTGTGAATATGAAGGGCTGAATATTCTTTTCTTATTTATAGTTGTTAGAGGAGAAGGGCAAATTCTATCTCTGTGTTTCTAAAGTGTTTCAATTCTGTCTCGTTTCTTTGGGATTGAAAACACGTGTTTCAAGCCCTTGAGAGACTCTTAGCTTTTCCTGTCCCATCTCTGCTCCTCGACTCTATCTTGTGTCTCTTTAAATGACTCCCCACTTCCTACCCCAGAGATTAGAAAGGGAAACAGATGGATGAGGAAGAGATCAAAAATCAGGAAGAAACTCGGGTAAATAGTTTCCATTAGCTTCTCTTTTTATATCAATCTAGAGAGAATAGGGGAGATGGCAAATGAGGAAAAAAATAATGGTTTGGATTAAGCAGGGCTTTTACATGCACCAGCCCTTCAGAACAGCTGTTGTCTGGGCAGAGTCTGTGTGTGCCCTGTCCTCAGGAGCACAGAAAGCAGGTAGACCGGTGGTGGAATGAAAGTGTCCTTCTCATCCCACAATTGAGTTTTTCAGATACTCCTTTTAAACACAACAAGTGCTTTGCCCCACATGTATTGTGGTCCATTTTTTCTCTGGAATGGCTCACCTTTTCTGGCTCCCCAAGATAGGAGAAACGTTTTGAGCACAGCTGCTTGTTTGGGTTGATACAGGGGCCCAGACAGACATTTATTCATTCCTTTTTGAAGACCGCTCTTGTCATCCCTCTGAGGCTACTTCTTGCCAAAGTGGCTGCTGTCTGGCAACCACATGGGCCGGGATGGTCAAGTTTCAAATGTCACCATGCAAATTGCACTTTTAAACCAAAATCGAGACTTGAAATGCCAGACTTTAAATGTCCCTCAAATACATGTTTTTCCCAGCTATGAACTTGCCACAGAAATAAACAACAATTATGCAGAAACCACCTCTCCTATCTTTCCCATTCTCTACCCAGTACCAAAACTATTTCATGGAGTGTTTGTGATAAAAAGATGTCTCAGTGTGGCCCACTTAGTACTTTGAAGCATAGAAATGAAAGACGGTAGGGCACATATACCACAGAACCACAGAATGACAGAGTCATCACTGTCCTAGTTTTCTGAGTCACGGTGACAGACACAAGAGGATTGATTTTAAAGCTGCTGATGACACATCAGCAGGACAGCAGAGCATGGCCCTGCTTTAGAAAAGAGACCTAAAGAATCTTCCCTTATGACTCGCAAAGGAGCTTGGGATTTAGACCGTGCTTTTATATTTTAAGAAAATGGAAGCAAATGACATGGTCTATATGGAAGATCAAGAGTCACACCTCACCCAGGAGCTTGGAGATGCTCCAGTAGGCAGATGGGGGATGATCTTGCTGTTCATGGTTTGGGGCATGGGGTCAGTTACTACAAGGGAGATTTTACCACCAAGAATGAACCAAAGCCAATGTCACTGTTTATTTAGGCTGCTTCATTCAGATTCTTCACCAGGAATGGCAAATGAATGAAGCTAACTAAAGCAGAAGGCCGAGTTCATTGTTTGCTGAGGGGCCCCAGAAGAGTTTTCCTAGCGTCATTTGGTCACAGAACCCAGTTGTTTGCTTTCTCACTTCTGCAGTTCCTCATCTATCTCTGGATCCAGAGGAATCAGGAAAACAGAGTGAACTCTCCAAGAACAAGGGCAGCTTTTAATGATGCTTAGAGCAGAGTAGCTGTCTCACAGGCTGCTGAGGTTTTGACTATTTGTCCCTTGGAGAAAGCAAGTCATTTGAGTTGGAACTTACCAGGTGAAAGAGGGAACAAAAGACCCAGTATGACTCAGAGTCTTCCGCTGAAGCAATCAAACCAACAAACAGGAAATAAATCTGTACTCTGTGTCCTCCCTGAGTCACGGCATTAGTGAGTTCTCTAGGATGAACCCCACTGGGATGATTTCTTCCTACCCAAACCTATTTCCTGTAGTTGCTTAGACTGTGTGCTCTGGTGAAGTCAGCAGACTGCAGTAGGCTAATGAGTGGAAACAGTTTGAATTTCTGTGCAGCATGAAGCTCGTGACTTTAAGAAGTAAAAATATGGGTCTCTCCATAAAATTCAAATTTCCAGTAAATAGTGAATAATTTTTTGATACAACTATGCCTCAAATATTGCAAGGGTCATATTTATACTAAAATATTCACATTTTACATGGAAATGCTAAGGATATTAATTGTTCTCCTGAAACAATTTTAGCTTGGATCCAGCCTAGTATTTTACCCAGCAATCCTTGTGCTATATCACACTAAAACTATAAAACTTCATGACTCCCGAGTGTAATTGCTATGGATATCGTTCTGTATGCTGTGAATGTGTTGCTCTGATCTGGTTGATAAATAAAACGCTGATTGGCCAGTAGCCAGGCAGGAAGTATAGTATAGGCGGGACAAGCAGAGAGGAGAATTCTGGAAACAGGAAGGCTGAGTCAGGAGATGCTGCCAGCCACCGCCAGGAGAAGCAAGATGTAAAGATATCGGTAAGCCACGAGCCATGTGGCAAGGTATAGATTTATAGAAATGGGTTAAGATGTAAGATCTAACTAACAAGAAGCCTGAGCCATTAGGCCATACAGTTTTAATTAATATAAGCCTCTGTGTGTTTACTTGGGTCCAAGCAGCTGCAGGACTGGTGGGTGAGAGAGATTTATCCTGATCAGGGGCCAGGTGAGGCACAGGGAAAACTTCAGCTACATGTAATATTTTAAAGAAATCAACTAGGTTTCTCTGGGTTATGTTACTTTTGCCTGTATAACTCGGCTCCTGAATACTGGGCTGTCCTAGATGGAGGCCAGGTCCTGCTCAGCTGGTGACAGCCACCCATGGCCACTCCTCCAGGGAAGTCTGAGGTTTGAGATGCTGCTGTTGGCTGTGCAGGAGTGTGTTGTTTTCTCAGGTTCTGTGGAGACTTACAGGCATCTACTTGGCCTTGTGTTGGTGTGCACTGTGTTGTGCTCTTAGGAGTGATGGGCATTTGGAATGCTTCACTGGCTTCCTCCTCCTATGTTTGTCTTAGGAATCTTCTTTTGTACCTATTGTCTTAGGAATCTTCTTTTGTACATATTCAATATATGTTCCCCCCACCACCAATGGCTGGTCAGCCATCTAACTTAAAACCTCACCTTTAAATACATGCAGACCAACAGAATAGAAAGATGTAAGTATTGAAGTGAGGAGCACAGTTGAGTAACAAAAGTACCCTTTGATAATGATTTCTGTTGGCTTCAGGGAGATTACCTTGTAGACCCCTGAACAAATGAGTTTGTTTTAGAATATAACTTGGAGTTGGGCGGTGGTGGTACATACCTTTAATCCCAGCACCCAGGAGGCAGAAGCAGGCATATCTCTGAATTCAAGACCAGCCTGGTCTCAAGAGTGAGTTCCAGGACAGCTAGGGCTACATAGAGAAACCATGTCATAACTTGGGACAGAATGCACTGTTAGTATATCATGAAATGAGTAAAAAGTGCTGGAAGCTGGGACTTTTGACTCTCCAGTGTTCTTTTTCTTCATTGATTCATTGATTTGAAAAGAGTTTTGTTGCTACATACTATGAACAAAGTATGTCCTGGGGATTTAATGGTGAACAGGATGCAGCTCCTGCCTGCAGCTGGCTGTGGGAAGGTGGATGAAAGCCTGATGGAGACACATATAAACAGCTGAATGAGGATAATACAAGCTAGGATAAATACTGCAAAAAGATATTTTTGGCTTATTTTGGTGTAACAGAGAAAGGAGTGGTAAGAGATTGAATGGCAGAGGAGAAATAGACTTTTTTGAGGGATAGCAAAGTGGAGTCCTCAAAGGGCATGAGGAGCTTACATAGACGAAGAAGTGAAGGAAGAGTGCTTCAGGACTGGGAAGATTGTTCAGTGGGTAAAAGCACTGAGTGTAGGTCTGCCAAGTTGAGTTGAATCCCTGGGACCCACATGTGGGAAGAGAGAACTGACTCCTGAAAGTTGCCTTTGGTCTCCACATGCATATCCCCCATATGCATAATAAACTTACAAAAGTTTAAAAGAGTGGTTTTGATATAGCTATTTATTTAAATGTCTCAAGGTGGAAACTTACCACTTTAGTCTAGAATTATTGTAAAATGAAGTAAAGGTACAATATAGAAAGTTGAGGATGACAAAAATGAATCAGGGGCTAGACCTTTCAGGGCTAGAAATAGTTAAGTATTTGTATTTTGACTGAAGAACAATGGGAAGCCACCAAGGGATCATGGAGTTTTGTATCCATATTTCCATGGCAGATCCCTACTATGGCTGCAAATTGAATAAGGAAAGAGAATGGAGGCTAGACCTAAGTCAGGTGGCCAGTTTTGAAGAATATCATTCATTCATCCAAAATGATCCTGAGAATGATTGGGAAAAGATGTTAGATATAGAAAAAGTGTGTGTGTGTGTGTGTGTGTGTGTGTGTGTGTGTGTGTGTGACCTTTTGAAGATGTAGAATAGATTGGGCTGTAGTAGAAGTGTGAGTTTGGTGGTCTAGGGTGGAGGGAGATGTCAATATCTTGGGAAACAGGGCTGGAAGAAGAACTGAGTTGGACTAGACAGAGAAGTGATGAAACTTGAAAAGCTATCATCTTATTTTCGAATTTCAATTCAATTAAACCCAACAGTAAAAACCAGGGTTATGAAAATTATGGCAGGGCATTTCATGTTGATGAAAGCTCCATTCTTCTTTTCCTTCTCCTAGCAGCTCAAGAGAAGTAGGGAAACATTTTTCCCCCTTTAAAAGTGAGGAGCAGGCCTCCCCTCTTGTGTTTTTGTCTAGGATATAATAATGTGACCATATCTACATCATCACTAGTAGGCAGGGCTCAGCAAGATTGATTTAACCCTGAGCTTCATATGTTGGGATCAACCATGTGAGCTCTATCAGAGTGTTTACGTGCTTAAAAACTTGTTTATCAATAGAAGGAAGATGCTTTTTAGGGATGGAAGCTAAAATTCTGTGGGAATTTGTCTGAAGGGTTGTTGGAAAACAGAGTAGGGGATGAATGATCATTCCTGGTAGAACACAGTGGAAACATTCACAGAAGCAGAGGGCTTCAGTGGAACTTTAGTTTCCTTAATAGCAAAATATCATAGACTGACTTAAACAACAGAAACTTATCTCTCATAGTTCTGAAGGATGGGAAATCTAAGATCAGAGTGCAGGCTGATTTAGTTTGTGGTGAGGTGAGGGCTGTCTTCCTAACTTCCAGACAGCTGCCTTCTCCAGGTGTCTTCATATGCCTTTGCCTTAGTTCATTGCTCCCTCAATGGGATATTCTTTCTTCCTCTTATTAAGAGGGTATCATGATCCCATCCTTATACCCTCATCTAACCTTATGCCCTCCTAAAATTCCTATCTCCAAATATATTTGTTCGCATTGAGGATTTGGGCTTTAATACATGAGTGGGGCTGGAGGATCACCAAACTCTATAGCAGACTGAGACCCTGAGTCATGAAGGAGTATTTCCAGGTGGAGAATGAGGAGGTGGGGGAGAGGAGAGCAGCTGTGTATGGGGAGTGCACATAGGGTAAGCTGGTGCAGAAATGGTGACTGAAGTGCATGTAGCTTGTTATGTGTATAGAGGTGATGGGTCATGAAACTAAACACTGAACCTGTCAGGATGTGAAGGAACATGAATGCTCATCTGCTATGAAATAAAGAAAGCACACCACAGTTCAAAATGTTGAAAACAGTCAGAGATCCCATACAGGTGGTATGGACATACGTGCGGAAATCACAGGTGAGTGAGATTTTTCACATTATTTGCAATTATTCAGCCATTTTATTACCATCAACTTGCACAGGTTGCAAGCTTCAAGTAAAGAAGTCTAAATCTATCCTGAGTACAGGAAAAAGCTGCTCCTCAAGAGGAATTGTGGGTTTCCTCAGCTGTATTTACATCTACCCTCTGAGCATTTCTGGATTGATTTCATAGCCACACAGGAGTATTTGTGGCTTGAATTCAGCATGTGAGAAAGAACTTGTGTCCAACTCTATAATCTTTATTTGTGCCCAAGACTTTAGGCAATGAGGGGAAAGTAAGTTGAAGAAAGACTTGGAGGAATTCAGTTAGTTAATTTTAGTGGACTTGGATTAAGGCTGAGGAAAAATATTTTAAGCTATTAAATAGAAGGATTTAGACATACTTTGGTTTTAGAAAATTATCCAGTAAAGAGTTCTGAGAAATCTATACTATGTCTCATGTGATGGTACTATTGTTTGTCAATTTGACAGGGTCTAGAGTAATCTAGGAGACAAGCCTAGGCATGCCCATGCAAGCATGTTTAGATTGTTATTTGAAATGGAAAAGTTCACCCTAAATTTGGGTGTCACAATTCCATGGGGTAGCATCCTCTCAAGAAAGTGAGCTGAGCAACAACATCCATTACTCTGGGCTTCCTGACTGCAGTTACAATGGGACTAGCTAGTCTCTTACACCTGCCATTGGACTTCCTTCCTTCCATATCTTCCCTGCCATGATGTAGTGATCTTCTTAAACTGTAAGCTAGAGAAACTCTTCCTCATGTTAGCTGCTTATTGTCTGGCATTTGTTCACAGCTAAGAGAAAACTAACTAAATACGCTTACCTACTTAACCTGCATACTTTAACTATCACCACTGTGGAAAGTTAATTAGGACAACTAGATATTGGTAAGGCCCTTCTCCACTGTATTATATCACAGTGATAAGATAGTAGCTATGTCAGCCAGGGATATGGGTACAGCAGTGGCCATAAATTAGATTTGTGCTTGCTTCCATGATCTTAGACTCTTGGAGGTTGTTCATCTCTAGAAAACCAAGGTAGCATATTAAATTTGGTTGTCATTGTCCTGAGCATTGTCTATTAAAACGTAGAAGACTTTTGTCAACATTATTCCTGAAGTTTGCTTTTAAGTTCTGGCTGAGTGTCAGCATGTCTGTGTCCAGGATTTGTAGCCCATTTTGGTCTCTTTCCCTCTACTCTCCGTCCTTGTCAATCAATGCTTTCTGAAAACTTTGCGTCATTTCTTGGACTCTGAAAATCACTAGGGTTTATATTAGCTCTGTATCTCTGTCCTCCTCTGTTCTCCTACCCACCTTCCTCTTACCACTCTTGGTCAATCTCACATGTGTCTTGTTTTATTATTTCTTTTCTATCTCTTCCTAATTTACCACTATCACCCTACATGGTAGAGATCTTTCTAGTCACATGACTTTTTTTTTTTTTTTATAAATTAAGCTGTATGTAAATTAAGGATGAATTCTTTCTCCTCCCTGTATGAACTTTAAAGAACCTAGATCTTACTGTTTAGTACATCTTGCTTTCCTAGGGATTATGTTTTATTTTCAAGCTTTTAGGGAGCTGTGTGAGTAGCCTTCACAGTATTTCCTTAGTCTGTCATCAAGACAGTGGAGAAAATATCACTTGTTTTCCTAATGTCTTCGAGATTCTAACATATTCTCCCATACTGTGTCTGGCTAGGGCTTGGAGTTTACAGACTTTATTTCCCAGGTTACTTGGAATCTGGTTTTCTTTTGGTGTGTGGCATTAAGAGAAACTAGCAAGCAATCAACAGATGGGAAGAAGTATGCTTGTGGATTTAGGACTGCTGAGTGTGCTGATTCTTGATTTTAGGAAAAACTGGACTAGTTCAGTGTTCTCATTCTTAGCTAAAGGGACATCTTTTGTACACTTGAACAGTTCACTGAAGTGTATGTACAACCTTTTGGCAGCAGCTTGTTGTAACCAGAGGCTTTTCACTGTCCTGTCCCATCCTGTATCCTCTTTTAAATAATCACTCAGAGGCTTTTATTAATTACAAATGCTTGGCCAATGGCTCAGACTCATTACCAGCCAACTCTTACATCCAAATCAACCCATTTTTATTAATCTGTTTTGCCACATGATTTGCGGCTTTACATGTGTTCTAATACATCTTGCTTCTCTGGCAGCTAGCTGGCATCTGTTCCTGACTCCACCCTTCTTCTCCCTGTATCTTTGCTTGGATTTCCTGCCTGGCTCTATCCTGCCTTGCTATAGGCCAAAACAGCTTCTTTATTAACCAATGGTAATAAAACATATTCATAGCATACAGAGGGGTTATCTCACAGCAGCTTGTCTTGACAAGAGTCATTCAACTAAATACCAGTAGCCTCTTGATCTCACTATTCTGTTTTGTCAGCTTTTCATCATCTTTTAACATCAATATCCCAAATTAAATCTCCCCTGTTTGCAACACTTATAATGCAGTGGTTCTCCATCTTCTTAATGTTGGGATCCTTTAATACAGTTCCTCATGTTGTGGTGACCTCCATGTTGACCACAAAATTATTTTTGTTGCTACTTCATAACTGTAATTTTGCTATTGTTATGAGTTGTAATGTAAATATCTGTGTTTTCCGGTGGTCTTAGGTGGGGTCACAATCCACAGGTTGAGAAACACTATCATAATGGGTTCCACTGCCTCAACTGATTGATTATATTAAAACAGAGCATGGTGATAACAGCAGAAATAATGTATTTTATTTTCCTTTTGTTTATGACAAGTTTTATTATCAAACAAAGGACACCTTTTAGATAAATCTTTCATGTGTACCAGGAAACAAAATGCCTTGGATGGACTGGTTTTAGTAACTTCTTCACTTTTGTGGTGAAATACTCTGACAGAAGCAACTTAGGAGATGAAAGATTTATTTCGCCTCACAACTGCTGAGGATACAGTCCATCATGGTAGGATGTACATGGCAGCTTGCAGGGTAGACATGGTAGAAAGAACAGAAAACTTGCTGGTCATATGACCTATATACTCAGGAGGCAAACAGCAAATGGGAATTAGGGCAGGACTGTAAACCCTGGGGGCTTGCCCCAGTGACTCTCCTTCAGTGAGGTTCTGCATCCTAAAGGTTCTACAACCTTCTTAAGCAGCGCTAATCTGGGCAGCAAGTGTTCAAACAAGTGAGTCTATGGGGTACCTTTCATAATCACACCACAAATTCAAACCTCTGGCCTCTATAGGCTCCTGGTCATCCCCTGTTGCATAATGTATTCATGTCCATTGCTTTCAACATTCCTTATAGTGTTCAAGAGTCCAAAGTCTAAAGTCATTTCTTAGAGCTAAGGCAGCCACTTAACTGTGAGTTCTTATAAAATAAAAAGTAAGTTATATATTTCCAATACATAACAGGATAAAGTAAAACATTCCAAAAAAGAAGCGTGAAACAAAACAAGACTGAAACTCAGCAGGGCAGACATGAAATACTGTAATTCCATGTCTGACATTTGGGATTTGTGATGGAATCATTTCAGATACAAAGGGCTTAGAGAGTCCTTCTACATCTCTGGCACCTATAGATCACATAAGCTCTCTCTTAGGCTGCTTCTACCCTGTTTATGCAGTTTTCTTAATTAAAACCCCATAGTTTTGTCCTGTTGAACACTCCAGGATCTCGATGGTAAAGGAGGTTCCACCTTCACTAATTCATGCAGTGGCCTCCCAGGACCTCTTTGGAGGGACTCCAACCCCTGTCACCCATTGCTTAGCATCAGCAGTTCTTGAAAGGGTGGTAGAAGATTCCATGCCACCTTCATAGAAGCTTGTATCTTCTATGCCTTCACATCAAATACCTTGTGGACAGCATTGTTAAGTTCTGTTGGCCAGCTCAAGATGTAGCCTGACCCCCTTGGGACCCGGTTGCCTCTGTTTCTGTGTATTGACCCTGGGGAAACACTTCTTGAGTTGCTTTCCAGGAGCAAGAAACTAGTTTGGCATTCTACACCTAGACATTTTCCTTTGAAATTTAATAAGATTTACAAATGCTTTGAGATCTACATCCTTCTCTTTACAACTTCAAGCTTACTCACATACCTTTCCTCAGTAAACTTTACATTTTTGGCTTGTTTATGTTGCTCTTTCTCACTGTAGATCAGAATGAGAACAGTGTGCAAACACCAGAGCACAGCCTCAATGTTGTCATGACTTGAAAGTTTCTTGTCCAGCGAGGAAAGACTCATGAACACCCCACCTCTAGCTCTAGCTGGAGAGCTATTGACAGTTGATAGCTTCTAGGAGAGGAAGAGTCTCTTCTCTTCCTTTCCTTTCTTTCTTCCTTCATTCCTTCTTTTCTTTCTTTCCTTCTTCCTTCCCTCCCTCACCGCTCCCCTCTCTCTTCTTCCTTCCTTCCTTCCTTCCTTCCTTCCTTCCTTCCTTCTTTTCTTTCTTTCTTTCTTTCTTTCTTTCTTTCTTTCTTTCTTTCTTTCTTTCTTTCTTTCTTTCTTTCTTTCCTTTTTTCTTTCTTGGCTGTAGCAGCTGGTAGGTTGACCATGCTCCAGAGTATGGCCCCACAAATTGGACTAGGTACAGCATTAAAAAATAGAGGATATGAAATTTGGAGGGGATTGGGCTAGATCTTGGAGTAGGTAAGGGAAGGAATAGGAATGCATATGATTAAAATTCATTTTATTCATATGAAGTTCTCAAAAATTAATAAAAATACATTTTTGAAAGATTTTTTTTCCTCAAAAAAAAAAAAAACCCAAAAAACAACAAGTTAAGCCATTACTTTTGACTTGAGCTTCACTCAACTTTTTGAGACACAGGCTGAATACAGGCAGACTCTTAGACAAGATACAGCCTGAATGGCCTCCACCCTCACTCCACATAGAGTCCTTGTTACTCTCTAAAGCTTTATGAGCACCCACGATTTTCTCTGCCCTCTGTTCTTTTAAGTTCCTATCTTAAGAGCTCATGGCATTATGCTTATCTGAGGGCTTTTCTAGCCTACAGTTTCAAACTTTTCCCTTTTCTTCCCACAAACCTGTTCCAAAGGCATAAGGACTATGTGGTCAGATTTACCACAGCAATGACTCTGCTTCACAGTACATCATAGTTACTGTCTTATTACTTAGTACTATATAATACTCAGACAATATCAACTCAAGAGAAGGGTTGACCAGGCACAGTGGCACATTTAATCCCAGCACTAGGGAGACAGAAGCAGGCAGATGTAAGTCCAAGGCCAGCCTGGTCTACAGAGCAGGTGCCAGGCCAATCAGGGCCACAGAGTGAGACCCTGTCTTGAAGTGAGGGAGGGAGGGGAGAGGTAAGAGCAATAGAGGAAGAGAGAAAGAGGGGGTTTATTTTGGCTTACATTTTAGAGTGATACAGGGGAGAACATGGCAGATGGAAGGGAAGACATCATGGCAGAGTGGCAGGAGCAAAAGGCTGGATGGTCACATTGTGTCTGTACTCAGGAAGCAGATACCAAATAGAAAGGGGACCCAGGCTATACATTCTCAGCCCCACCCCTATCTCCAGTAAGGCCCTACCTCCTACAGTTCTACAACTTTCCCAAATGGTACCATCGCCTAGGGATCAGTTAAAGAAATCAAACCTATGGAAGACTTTTCACATTCAAATTGTAACAGAGGTCAAGGGTAATCCATCTTATAAAAAAATGAATCTAGAAGTTGGACAAGAAACACCATACAGAAGAAAAGAACGCTGTACTTAAAAGTCAAAACTCCTAACTTCAAGTCTACCTTCTTTACTAGCTACATAATGATGGGCCAGCCTTGAATTCTTTTCGACATTCCATGTCATCACTCACAGAAATGTGACCTCATTATCATATAATCATAATAGAGAAGATATGAAAATATGTGTGGTGTTGGTGTGCTTCAGGAGCTGAGTACTTTCCTTGCGTGTGCCCAGTTCTGAATCTGATTCACAAATAGGAAAGAAACTGAAAAACAATATTTTTCTTTTGAAAGTAGAAGGGCACTCTGGGAGGAAATGGAAAAGGAAGGAGAATCAATTTGCCTCTTAATGCAGCCAACTTTCAGCCTAGTAAAGTAGAAAGAAAAGCATATGTAGAAATATGTCAAATTCACATTTCTCTAAGGGGAGCTATGTTTTTACCCTTAGTTTGATGCCAGTCTAGTTAATGACTTTTCTAAACAGTTATGCAGCTATAGGCACTTAAGTATTCAAGAGGGCAATATGTGAAAATGACTCTTAATCAAGATTAAGGCAGTACGTAATCTTTGATTGTACAATCATTTGGATAACTTGGTTGGAACTGCCTGGCCATTTTGTGACCTCAGTTTCTGAATCTGTAACCAGGGAGCAGCATGCTGACCTGCCTCCTGAATGTGCTACTGTGCATTAATTACCTGCATGTGATTGAAGAGCATCCTCAAGGCGAGCCCTGAAATGCCGAGTGTTCTTGCTGATAATAAAGCAGGTACGTTCTTGATGGAGTTGTCATGAGGATTAATGATTTAATTGCATCGAAGTGCTCTGATATTCTTAGATGAAAAGCACCGTATAACTTTGAAGAGGAATATTATTAAGTAGCTTCTGCTTTGTTTCCCTGAAGAGCAGCTTCAAGGCAGGCAATGTCAATCTGCCCATGCCTAGCCAAGCACTTCCATCTCCCCTCAATGTGGCAGGAACTTGGGGCTTCAGAGGAAGCCTGGTCTAGGGTGATTAGGAATTTCTTATATTTCTTCTGTAGTTGGCTCATGGGGTCACTTGGAGATGCAGTCTTTCACAGCTGTCAACTAATAAGATAACTTGGAATTAACCAGTGCAAACACTTTTTTCTATTGGTGAGAATAAAGTCTAGTTCTGGTGTTTATACTAATCTGCCTCTCCAAGTGGCCACCATCTCCAAATGCTTCAGTCTTACTGGCTTCTGTTCAGTTTCTTCTACTTTCTGAACTCTGTTTCGCTTTTGACTTTTGTGTTTTCATTTTTAGCTTTTTAAAGGAGTGGGCATGCACTGTTTTTCTTCCGAGTATCAGTTCATTTCCTTTTCTTCAGTGGCCAGTCTCTTATGACTCCCCCTTCCTCCAGGCTGTTCCTTTTCACCACACCAATCTTTTTGTTTGTCATTAGTATTTATTAGGAAATCCATATATCTTGTAATTTACTACCTTAATTACATGTTGTTTGCTCCATGCTACTAAAGTGTAAATGTATAGTGATTTAGACTTTATCTGTTTCATCCTCTGCCTTTCAGCTGTGGCTGACTATAGCAGATACTTGGAGAATGCATTGTTTATGATTTTTGTGTGTGTGTGTCCACCAAAATTGCTTAGTGGCCATCAGTAAATTAGGTTAGCCTTAAAGCATCTGTAACATAGGCTGTGCTGGCTAGTTTTATGTCAATTTAACACAAGCTGGAGTCACCAGAGAGGAGGGAGCTCCAAAAGGGAAAATCCCTCCAGAAGATCCAGCTGTAGGCAAGCCTGTAGGGCATTTTATTATTTAATGATTTATGAGGAGGGCCCAGGTTGTTATTGAGTGGTGCTCCTCCTCGGCTGGTGGTCCTGGGTTCTATAAGAAAGCAGACTGAACAATCCACAATGAACAAGTCAGTAAGCAGCATCCCTCCATGGCCTCTGTATCAGTGCCTTCCTCCAGGTTTCTGCCCTGTGTGAGTGCCTGTTGAGACTTCCTTCAATGATGGACTACAATGGAAGCATAAGCCAGATAAACACTTTCTTTCACAACTTGCTTTTGGCCACGGTGCTTCACTGGAGCAATAGAAGCCCTAGCCAAGACAGTGGCCTTGGATGCAAGTTGGAAACTTCTTGAAAATTTTCTAGAAATTTCTAATTATCAAACCAGTTCGCTGTAAAAATGGAAGATTGGGAAGCAAACAATGTGAAATCTAAAGTCCTTTTGCCTGAAATATAAGGCAATATCATTGGCATTTTCTTTTCTACACATTTGACTTTGGAATCATATTCTCTGGAAGTCTCAGTTTATTTTTACCTTTCTCCAAGGGGTGTGGAGGGGGAGATATAATACTATGCTGGGGCAGGAGTTGGTCTACAAATTAGCCATGCCCCACTTTGTGAATTAAGTTTGGTTGGAGAATAGCCCTACTTGTTCCTTCCATGTTTTCTATAGTTGCTTTTGAACCTAGACAGCAAAGCTGAAAGTATCAGTATTTACTATCTGGCCCTTAGGAACAAGCTTACAGTGGTCTGTCTGAGAGCACCATTTCCTCAGCTCTGAGAGAGAGAAGTGACAAGAACTTTTGAATACCCAAGCTTAATCCCAGGAATCACTGGTGGAAGCTCCCTTTTGGAACTTTGAAGAATGAGGTAAATCATAAGAAGTAAGCCAATTATCTGGTAAACTCAAGAAAATATGCCCAGACTAGATCTGGAGCATTTTTTACTGTTAGATGAGCTTTGTTTGAGTAAATGGCATCTTGTAACTGTGACAACTTTTCTGAAGAGAGATGATTTTATCAGCATGTACACTCCAGTCTTCAGCTTTAGTTGGAAGAATTTGGAGGAGACAGAAGAGAGAGAAAATCTAGGCTGCTTAATGTCCGTGGAATTTGTTAATTGCCCCAGTAACAGCAGTGGTGTAACTGTAATGTAAGTGTGGGTTGGGCAGGTCGGGCTGGGGGGACCTACAAGGGGGATGATGTCTTATTCTTGCAGCAACCTGGGAAACAAGAGCTATTATCTCAGTTTTACAGATAAATGCTCAGTGCTCCGGAGGACTGCAGCAACTCTCCCAGGGTCCCCTTGGTGCTAAGAAGTGGCCTAGAATTAGAATTCATGTCTGTTTCTGCCTTCCCAGGAGGGCAGCAGTTAGAGATAAGGGCTGTGCATTAAATACAGGAAAAGCGGAGCTTCAACTCAGAGGCAAAGTGATTTCACAGGGCTTCCCTGTAGAGTGACCCCACATCAGGTGCTTGTGGCTGGGTGTTGCGGCCAGGAGCCCCCTGAGCTGCCGTGATGCACAGTGGGAAGTATGAACCTGGACTCCAGGTGTTTCCCTGGGTGTGAGGTGTACACTGATAGAAAGAACCAGGACAGTGAAGTGCTTTCTCTGGAACCTCTCTGTTAATTCGAAATGCCTGCAGAACTTGGCTACCAGCAAGTTTTTAAGGTGAATCACATTCTTTGCAATGACAGCTCTTGAGAAAAGTCTCCTTTTAAACATTCCACGACTTTGGTCAAAGAGTAGGGGACCTGCTATAAGAGATTTTGGTACTGTCAGAAGCACCAGCCAATCAGAGTGTCCTCGTCATGCACTCTGCCACTTGCTCAATATTCCTTGTGTTCTTTGCTTTCACTCTGACAGTTTCTGAGTCTCAGGGGACCAGGGAATTTTTCTTTATCTTTTTATTTCCTCTCCAAGTTATATATATACATATATACACATACATACATACATATATATTTATAAATCACACACATATTTATTTATGAGGAAACTGCTGAGTGGGGGCTACCTAGAGGAGGTTGAAGAGCAGCGATTAAAAAAAGAAGAAGAAACAGGGCTGAATAATTTTTTGCGCCAGTTTTGTTACTCTTTATGAACTCTTAAACAAAAATATTGGTGATTTGTTCAGTCTTTCCCCCTTTGCTAATATTTAAAAGTATTCAATTAAGATTTTCTAATGTGTCCAATGAGTTAAACTGTCCTATAGTGTTAGGAAAATATTACACGTATAAATAAAATACGCTAAAGCATTAAAAAGCTATTACACACACTGAACATAAAGTGGCAGAGTAATGATGGATCCCACCATGCAGGAAACATATTCAAAAATATTATCTTCCTGGTAATGAAATGCCATCCGTTTCATTTTAAGCTAAATATGTTAGACATATCAGTGGAGTCTGTGCTGACACAGCAGTGAGTTGAAATTGAAAATCTGAAATTATATATATGATTGGACACAGTGTTAAAGTAATTTATAGGAAAAACCACGAATGTGCTGGGTCTGCACCTTCTGGTGAACTCATTTTATAGAATCAGATAGAGGAAAACTCTACCATTTCTAATGTGCAGTTAGAATGGCAGCCCGCCAGGGCCCCAATATATTCAGTTTGAAAAGAGGACAGACAGAGACAGGGGCTCGGGGAGGGAGGGGCTGGGAAGGGGAGGGCAGCAAGGGAAAGAGGTGGCAGGGTGGGCCATGGAGACAGGGAAAAGCTGGGCCAGAGAGGCTTGCTTCAAATTACTGCAATTCTGCATAAGCCATCAAGAAAATGGCATTGGCTTTCATTGCCCTGACCTAACGGGAGATAGCATAGGAGCTGCATTAGTGATCAGGGCAAATGGGAGATAATAGGAGACCTGGGAGGGGGCTGGCTTCAGCTAGACTGTTGCTGGGTGCTCGGTGACTCCACTCACTGTGGTGGCAGTCAAGCTGTGGCGGAGGTCATTTGACCCCAGAAGTTCAGGTAGACACAGAGAGTGCTGAGGGGAAAAGATGAGATGATGACCAGCTCAGGTCGCCAGTCTGTCTGCCTGCTTGTCTGTTTCTCTGTCATCCTTTATCTTTCTCAGCATTGTACACATTCATCTACAAAGTGCAGTGGGAAGCAGGGTGAGCCAAAGATGAGGAGAGAAATAGGGCTGAGCGTGGGTGTGGAAATGTGTGACGAATTGGTACCCTGATGTGCTTTTCGTCTTTCATTTATATCCATAATCCTGCTTGAAACGTGGATTATTTGCATTCATATTGAGCTGGTCCTCTCTGGAACCCTGGTGAGCCACTGCTGTGATTTCCATTTGGTGACTGCTTGGGCAGAGACAGAGATGGTCTTGTGTCTTCTTGAATGTCCTTTGTAACCTTCAGTTTCTCCTGAGAAAAGGAGGTGACCAAGAAAGAAAGGAGGAAGGACACTTTGATCCTGTCATGGATGCATAGCCCAGGACTCTTGGTAACCTCAAATAGGATGGAGATAAACACAAAAACTTCTCTATGTCTGTCTGTCGGTTTCTTCAAACTGCCTGGGGGTTTTGAATGAGTAGGCATAAGCTATAATGCATGTGGAATTTTTCTTTCTAAATATTCAGGGTGTTTTCTACATGGATGCTAGTTACTACATGACCTCACAGCATGATGACAAAGGTACTTAGGGTGCTTACCAGTTTGGGAGTGAGGAAACTGAGGCTTACAGAGGTCAGATGACCTTCCTCAAAGTTACAAAGACAAAAAGTACCCCTGCTACAAACTCTATATTCTTCAAAGTCATTGTGTGGCAAGAATTTTCTGCTCCATTTAACAGCAATCACTGTGGATGGATGGAGGGGTTAAATAGCTTGCCCTGGGTCTTAGCCATCTCTGAACCCTCCAAGTAGCTCAGCTTCCTCCTGTATTCTGTGATTTTCCTCCTAGCAATCACTAAAGTGGTAATTTTATTTATATGTGTGCGGATTACTGCCTGTACTGGGCACTAAGCTCAAGAACACAGCTTTACTCACCATTGTATCCCTTTACTCACCATTGTATCCCTAGGTACAGGACAGGTGCAGGTGCTCAATACTGACTGATGGGATAAATGTATGATTGGAAGGTACATTTTCACTGATAATCTATAGAATACCTGGCACCAGGACCTTTCTTTTTTCCCCTTGTCTTTATTGTCTCAGTGGTCTGCTCTGAAAAGGAATGATAGTCATTTATTTAGATTTCAACATCTTAGAAAGTGGAGACGACAGCTATCTACAATTCTACCTCATGCTTATTAACTTTTATCCAGAAAGGGTTTGCTTTGATGGGTCCTGAGATAGAGTACTTACTATGTCACTGAGCAACCCTCGTACTGCTCTACAGAGGTGGTTTGTGGAGGAATCTAGCTTAGAGAAGCAGGTGTAATTTTAGAAGCACCATCATCCTAGCCTTGCCTTCTCTAGAGCTCTGCAAATATAGCCTCTCTCACCTCCACTGATGGTCCTCTAGATGTGTTAAGGCATCTGTTAGGTTCCACACATGCTTTTCTTTTGCAGGCTTTTCAAACAGTTTCCTTATAGATATGGATGTAACACTATTTGGTCATCCTGAAACGCCAATGCCCCTTTAAAATATTTAATGCAATTAAAATATTAAACATTGCATTCTATATGTAATTGAAGTATTCTATCATTAAACCTTTCTGTCATTTGAAAATTCAAATGTGACAGTCTTATGTATTTTCATGCATGGACCAGAATATTGTGATATTTGTGACCAGATAAAACTTAATTTTGCAATTTGCTGATTCTTTCAACAAATTTTTCCCAAGATGGGGTTTCTCTGTGTAATAAATAGCCCTTGCTATTCTGGAACTCATTTTGTAGACCATGCTGGCTGTGAACTCACAGAGATCTGCCTGCCTCTGCCTCCTGAGTGCTGGGATTAAAGGTGTGCGCCACCATGCTTGGCTTCAACAAATACTTCTTAAGCCAACACTGTATGCTAACCACCAGGTAGTCTTGGTTATAAAGTGAAAGGAGCCTTGATTCCTGCTGTCAGCTGAGTGCCTGCTAAGCTACTGGAGGAGGCATAAAAGCTAATACTAGAAAGGAGACCAAGAGAGGGTAAATTAGATTACAAAGAAAGGTGAAGGTGGGAAAAGGACATATGGGACATGAAAGAGTGGGACTGGGGGGGGCAGTGATAGCAAGCATGGGGGAGATGAGCTAGAAGGATATGGTGATTTTATTTTGTACTAAAATGTCATTTGTATGTTAATAAATAAAGTTGCCTGGGGGTCAGAGCTATTAGCAAGCCATAGGAAAGCAGGGCAGTGGTGGCATACACTTGTAATCCCAGTACTTGGTAGGCAGAGCTAGGTAAGTCTCTATGTGTTCAGGGATACAGCCAGCATTGGATACACATGCCTTTAATCTCAATACCAACCATAGAAGAACTGGAGGTCTATACAGAAAGGCAGTGACTAGGTGGTCATGTGGTTGGGTTTACAACCAATGAGAAGGCAGAACAGAAAGTCTATATAAAGACTTTAACACAGGAAGTAGCTCTCGTTCGGAGAGGTAGGACCACTGCAGGAGGAAGGTTAAGGTTTTAGTTCTTAGCTCTGACCTCTTGGCTTTCTTCTTTGCATTGGTTCTGTGTTTCTTATTTAATAAGACGGTTGGTTACATCTACAGAAATCTACCAAAACACACTTTCTTTGAAGATGTTCAAGACTACCCAATGCCTTGTATGCTAATTTAAAAGAGTTAACAGTTATGGGATTCTTCAGTTCTGTGACATATATCCAGTGTTATATAGCACGTGACTCAGCCTTTTATTTTATAAATTAATAATAGATCATTAGTTCTTTAAAAGCTTTTTTAAATTTTCTTTTTGTTAGCATATGTTAACTGTATAAAGTAATGGGTTCCATTTTGACATTTTTCATATAAATCATAGTCACATTCTTTGTGCACATATGATTTGCACGTGTGTTGCTACACATCTGTGTGCAGATTCATATGAGTGCCTGTGCATGTACAAGTCCAAAGTTTACGCTGGGTGACTTCCTCAGTTGCTCTCTACCTCACCTATTGAGGTGAGGTCTCTGGCTGAACACAGAGTTTACCATTTCAGCTAGTCTGGCAAGCCAGCTCACTCCAGGGAACCCATCCATCCCCCAGTGCTCGCACTGCAGAAAGACTTCCATGCCCATCTGGCTTTTTGGGGGGATTCTAGAGACCTGAACCCCAGCCTTCATGCATGTACACCAAGCACTTTGTCTACTAGCCATCTCCCTATCCCATATCCACACTCTCTATTACTCTCTTATCTCCTTTCTCTTCTCCCCATTCCCATTACATCTATGGTGTACCTTTTAATTTCATGTATTTCTCTCTTAAATTCAACATAGGAGAGAAAATATGTCTTTCAAAATCTGGCTTATTCTGTTTAACATAGGCTTTATCCATCTTTCTGAAAAAATGACATAATTTTTTTCTTTTGTTTTTAATGGCTCAGTTTTCCTAACTGAGGGACCACAGTGATTGTCATATGAAGGTATTATATAATGAGATAATATTATCTCCCCTTGGTGGACAGAAATGTTGTTAGGTCTGTGTAAATTACCCATGTCTAGATACTCAACTAGAAGGCTAGGTGATTGCCAGGCTAAGCAGAGAATCTGGGTTGTCTTTTTCAGTGTGAGCATGTAGAGAAAACTCAACCTCACTTCCTGAAGAGACACCCGCTTCTCCAACAGGATAATGGTCAGTCATTCTTTATCACAAATGCAAGAGAGACAAGTTGTTTTCTCTGGGTTGTAAAGACAGAAATCTGGAAAGGTACTGTGACTGTCTCTGCAGGCAGCCTTGGGGTGGCGCTTGAGAGAACATTAGGCTTTTGAGAAAGGTGGGAGGAGGGCATTGTAGGCAAGGGGAAGTGGTGTGAGCAAAGGCTTGGAACTGGTGACCAAATGCAAGATGCCTGGTTTGTGTGGAGCTTTGTGTTTAAAGTGAGCAGTGTAGCTTTGAACATATGAAAAAGAGCCAAGTGTCCAGTCCTGCTGAGTTATCAGTGAGTAAGAGTCCAGAATGATTGGGCTCAGACACACTGGGTTTCATGCTGAAATATATGGCCACAACGGACCAGCTGGTCCTGTCTTTAATCTCAGTGTCAACTTGTTATAAGTAAAAATAAATAGGTTTACTGATGTTCTCCTTTAGTAAAAACTAAGATGCCATTAGTGGGGAGTGAGAGAGCAAAGGAAATCACCATGTGAAGAATGTTGATTCTGGCTCCCAAAGTACCTGCTCCTCACCATTCTTATGCCAGGTTAAGTTTAAGGGCTTTGCTTTTGGGTGGTATGCATTTTCATGACTCCATTTTCAAGAGGCCTTCCCCAGCTAAGTCACTGTCAAATAATGCTTTTACTCTTAATGCACTTTAATTACTTTAATTGCTTGTTTATTGGTGTGTGTGTATGTGTGTGTGTGTGAGAGAGAGAGAGAGAGAGAGAGAGAGAGAGAGACAGAGACAGAGACAGAGAGAGACAGACAGAGACAGAAAGAGACAGAGACAGAGAGAGTGTTTGAGATGAGGTTTCAGCAGTAGCCTAGGCTAGCCTTGATCTCACCACGCTCATGTTTCAGTCGTCTGAGTTCTGGAATTATAGTGTGTGATTTTCTTAATGTTTTGATATTGAAAATCATGTGAGTTTTTCTTTTTTTATCCAAAGCATTAATACCAGATTTCAAAAAGACATCACAATGGGGAAATCTACAGAGACAACTGAACTAAGCTTTTGGGAACTCACAAACTCTAGACCAACAGCTGTGGAGCCTGCATGGGATCGAACTAGGCCCTGTGCATATGGGAGACAGTTGTGTAGCTTGGTCTGTTTGAGAAGCCCCCTGGCAGTGGGACCAGGATCTATCCCTGGTGCATGAGCTGGCTTTTTGGAGCCCATTCCCTATGGTGAGATGCCTTGCTCAGCCTTGATGCAGGGATGGGGTGGGGTGGGGGCTTGGTCCTGCCTCAACTGAATGTACCAGGCTTTTGTTGACTCTCTATGGGAGGCCTTACTCTTTTGGAGGAGTGGATAGGGGGTGAGCTGGGGTGGGGGGAGGTGGGAGGATCAGGAAGAGGGATCGGAGGGGGAACTGTGGTTGGTATGTAAAAATGAATAAAAAATAAATAAAAAAAGAAAAGACATCACTGAGAGAAGAAGTGTGACACACTCAGTGAGAGATGTTTAGAACATCTATGTTTAGAACATAGATGTTTAGAGCACAATGTTTAGAACATTCTCATGTGCCACAGAGACACCATCATAGAGTCATCTAAAGTATTTAGCTGATATAAAAATAAAATGTATTAAGAACAAGCTTCAATATATCTTCTAGATATTAGATATTAAGAAAGAAACAAGGTCAATGTAACTTAAAATTATATATGGTCATATACTAATTTTCAAGATATGTGGCTGAAATTATAAGGTAAACATTTTGCTTCCATAAAATTGCTTTTTTTCCTCTGGTCTAATCTCTTGTCCTGCTACCCATATCAATTTCCTTTCATGCAAATTCCATAGCTTATTATTCTTTCTCACCATGTCTGAGCTTTGATGAAATGTTCTCACTAGCCCTTGGTTGTCTAGGAAGCAATTCAGCATTCCAGGAGACCAGAGGGAACCATGTGTCATGGAAAACAGAATTCAATTCCATTGTACCTCTGCTTTTCCTCACTAAAGTAACCGGTATATGACATCAATCTGCTGTCTACAGGTTTGGGTCCCACCATGTACATATATTGAAGAGTTAACCCTAGGAAGACTGTATCAGAGAGGCAATGGAAGTTAAGTTGTAAGTGTGGGCCACTAATCTTTTATGACTGAAGTCCTTATTAAAAAGTGAGACAGATGAGGAATGTGTGTGCATGGAGAAAAATGCATTTGGGGCCAAATTAGATGTCCATCCAGAGTAGTCTCAGGAGAAACCAAAACAGTCAATGTCCTAATCTTAGACTTTGAGACTCCAGATATGTGAGAAAACACATTTCTGTTGCTCAAGTCACGCAGTCAGTAGTGAGTTGACATGTTAGCTGAGTAGAGCAGAACCTCATACTACCTTTTAAAGGTATATTATGCCACACTGCTCCATTTAGGAAACTAATCTTGCTTTAAATATGGCCTTTTGGGAAGAAAAGACACCATTTAAGAGACTACACTATTTTTTATTTTTATTTATGTATATGTCATATGTATGGAGGTACCTGGGGAGCCCAGAAGAGGGTATTAGATCCTTTGGAACTGAAGTTATAGGTGGTTTTGAGATATCCATTACAGGTGCTGGGAGCTGAACTCTGGTCCTTTGAAGAACAGCAAGTGTTCTTAACTGCTAATCTATCTCATCAGCTTCTGGGTTACATTATTTAAAGATATATCTTAAAGGAAAATACATTGCAATTTGAAAAAGATTCCTTCAGGAATACACACACCCACATATACATGTACATGTATGTATACATATTTGCATTTTTGTACGTTCACATGCTTCTTATCGGGAGATAGCTTGATCCACAGGGAAGAATTGTTCCTCTCTTCACTCTAACATTTCACATTTAGTGTGGTATTAATTAGAGTAATTTTTTTCTAGTTAGCAATTGCCAACTAGGCAGAAAGCTCCTTGTTGGGTGTCTTGATACATTTGTGTTTTGCAAATCACTTCAAAATAATCACCTTATTCTAACTCTCCATGATGACATCCTCTCATAGGGAGGATGCATAGATAGAAGGGAACAGTCTTCCTTCCTGGTTTTCAGGAACACTCGTGCTGCTGGGTAAGGACTTCAGCCGGCACTGTAGACTTGATACAGGGTCCTTTAGGTTTCCTTGTTATCCTCAAACATAGGCATCTAGTTCTTTATCTCCTAGACACAGCTCACCCTTTTTTTGTACTACCAGATAGTACAGTCTACCATTACTGCCGTGACACAGTTCACAGACTTAGCAAGTCAGAACAACCCTTGTTGACTATCTCAGTTTCCCTCACCCATAAGGTATTGGCAGGGTTGCTAAACTTTCTGGACACTTTCAGAATGAGTTTATTGAAATTATTGTCCAAGTCAGTTCCCTCTGGCTGTTAAGATGAGGTCTGTTTCCTTGATGCTGTTTGTGGTTTCTTGCTCTCCATGTGGCCTCCTTCCTTCAGTGATGGGTATGAGACAGGGCAGAAAGATAGAAAAATTATGGGGATGTGGGAAGAGAAAGGAACCCTTCATTCCAGAGTCTTGTTTCATTCCAGAGTCTGGTGGAAGCCTCTTTGTAGCTGAGAATTAAGAATTCTGATACAATTAACAATGTTTTCTGTGAAAGCTCTCAACATAGAGGTGGTATTTCTTTTACACAGAGATATTTTCAAACAACATTAAAATAGGGCTAAAGAGATGGTTCACTTTGCTGTGGATATCGCTCTGTGTAAATAAAGTGCTGATTGGCCAGTAGTCAGGCAGGAAGTATAGGCAGGACAAGCAGAGAAGAGAATTCTGGGAAGTGGAAGGCTGAGGTGGAGAGACACTGCCAGCCACCGCCATGAGATGATGTTAAGATACTGGTAAGCCACGAGCCATGTGGCAATTTATAGATTAATAGAAATGGGTTGATTTAAGGTAGAAGAATTAGATAACAAGAAGCCTGCTGCGGCCATACAGTTTGTAAGCAATATAAGTCTCTGTGTGTTTACTCTGTTGGGTCTGAGTGGCTGCGGGACTGGCAGGTGAGAGAGATTTGTCCTGACCGTGGGCCAGGCAGGACCAGAAAAACTCTAGCTACATCACTTGATAATGTGCTTGCCACATAAGCATGAGGAACTCAGTTCAGATTCCTATCATCTATTTAAAAGGAGGCTGTGCTGATAGCACATGTCTGTAATCACAATGTTGGGGTATAGAGACTAGAGGATGCCTGGAGCCCAAATGGTTAGCCAGGCTAGCTAATAAGTGAGCTCTAGGTTCAGTGAGAGACTCTGTCTCAAAAATTATGATGGAGATGAACTGAGGAAGACATCTAACATTGACCTCTGAACCCCTGGCCTACACACACACACACACACACACACACACACACACACACTGTGGTGGTTTGAAAGAAATAGTCCACAAAGGGTGTGGCACTATTAGGAGGTGTGTGTGGCTTTGTTGGAGTGGGTATAGCCTTGTTGTAGGAAGGAAGTGTCACTGTGGAGTTGGACTTTGAGGTGTCATATATGCTCAAGCCACACCCAGTGTTGGAGACCATTTTCTGTTGCCTGCAAGATGTAGGACTCTTAGCTACTTCTCCAGCACCATGTCTATCTGCATGCCACCATGTTCCACAATGATGATAATGGACTGAACCTCTGAACTGTAAGAGAGCCATTCCAGTTAAATCTTTTCCTTTATAAGAGTTGCTGTGGTCATGGTGTCTGTTCTCAGCAATAGAAACCTTAACTAAGACAAACTCATACAGTTGAAACAACAGTAAGCCATATTTAAGTCTTGGTAATATATGACCTTGAGCATAGCTTTAATCCTTCCCAGTATAATTCTTGGGACTCTCACAAACAAGATTATTAACTTTTGTTTACAATGAAGACATTTGTCTTCTTTCACTAGGATAAAAGCTCAAAGGCAGGTATTCTATTTTGACTTGTTCCCTAGGGTTTACTAGTAGAAATCCATCTTGAATGAACGAACGCTGTTCTGGGGTGACTTGGGTCTTTTAGCAGTGCACTAATTCCTACAAGAGCAGGATATGTGAGAGTCTGTGGGAGTCCAGCTCCCACCTTTTCCCACCTATCAAAGGGTTCTTAGGTGGAGAAGAGAGGGATAAGAAAATATCAGATAAAAAGAGAGACCTAGACAACAAGAAGAAAGACAGAAACACAGAATAGCTCCAGGAGGCCCTGGGTCAATAACCAACAGCCTCTTTGTTTATTGAAAAGGGCTTTTTATAATATGCGAAGGGAAGCAAAAAAAGATTTTCCCCTTGCAAGATCAAAGCACACCATACAGCCAAGTGTAGACCCTTCAAAACACCTGGTAAACACGCCCATGCCCAAATCATCTCCTTATGCAGCCCTGCTGGGTAAACCAAGCTCAGATTCTCTGACCCTGAGTAAGTTCTCACTAGGAAGCCTCTGTGGGCTCCCACAAGGATATCATAAAACAGCACATCTGTCCCCTTCCACTCTCCTGCCTCCTTGCTCACATGTCTTCTTTAGCATAGTGCTGGTCACCTTTAACTCTATGTTATTTTATAACAGAGCCAGGGGGACCTTATTAGCATGCTGGCATCATGCTGGTTTGGACACTTTAGCCATACAAATTGTGAGCTAAAATAAACCTGCTTTCATTAGAAACTACCCATCCTTATGTATTATTATTATTATTATTAGTAGTAGTATCATTATTTATTACAACACAGAACAGACAGAGACCGTGGGGAAATGAGACATAGGATAGGATAAACAAAATCAGGGGCACATTAGTTAGCAGATAGTTGTTGTTGCAAGCAGCTCTCAAAAATCCTAATCAGCTTGGGTAAAGCCCAAACATTAAAACTATACATCTACTATTCCCTAACAAAAACCTCAACACTAGGTATGAGAAGTCCTGATTTGAGTTGTTAGTCATGGTTGCCCAAGAGACTCCCAAACATTACAGGCTACTGCTGTTGTCTTTGGTTTGCCCCTGAGATGAAAGGTAAGTCTATTTTGCTGAAGATACAATGCATTTCAGACATGACACAGGGCCCAGAAGCCCCTGAGCTGGAATTGATTAGAAAGCCTCCTACTTGAGAACTAGCTTTCCTGGTACAAGAAGGCACCATGTAAGGTTCCAAAAGAGAGGAACAAGCAACAGTCCTACTCGACTCTGATGCCTATGAGCCACATCAATGGCCAGCATTACATAATAACCCAAAGGATGCAATGGTGGCATGCATTCCTTGGTGGTAACCAACAGCTCACTGATTGGACTGTCAACAGAAGGGAAATCATGCCTGATATCAAAAACCTAGCCAATTACCCAAGGCATGATAACCAATCTTGGAGGAGTATCTATTAACTGCCACTTTACTAAACCAACATAATCCCTAACTGCATTCTAAATGTTTATCCTTATACACACTGCTAAGTATAGTTCTCACTCCTTGCGATAGAGGGAGACCATTATAGAAAAACAAAATCAATAAAATTTCAGAGATGTGGACCCAGTCTCAACTGATACATCTCCAGTGCAACCCTAGATCCTAAGGGTCAGGGATTCTTGAGAAAGAGTGGGCAGATAGATTGTAAGAACTAGAGGAACAGGGAGTTTTCTATGAGATTATATCTCCTAGGAAATGCCAGAAGCTAAACCCATAAAATCTTACCAACATGACTGCCTAAATATGAGCTGAACAAGGACAACAACAATTGACATGCTCATGGTGGAAGCCCTGAATGCCTCAATCCTGCACAAAGAACTACAGGCAACTAAGGAATGCCAATGGGAGAAGTAGTCTTCTCCAGAGAAGAGCATGCCAATTGGTTATCTAATACCAAGTGGTCAGCCCTGAAAGCCATGCATATGAATAACATTATGCAGACTGAGTAGGTTATATTTATGTATTTAGGAATACACATACATACACACATGTAACAACAATGAATGAGGAAAGGTCATGAGAACAAAGTGAGATATATGGGAAGGTTTTCAGGGTGGAATGGGAAGGAAGAAATAATGAATTATAATATCAAAAAATTAAAAACCTGTATATCTCTGTATATGATAAATATACCCTCTGTTTTTATTTTTATTTCATTTTATTTTAGATAAAGTTTCCCTATGTAGCTAAGGCTGGAATGGAACTCACAGCAATTCTCCACCCACCTGAGCCTCCTGAGGGTGGGATTTCAGGCATGTGCTCCCATGCCTGACTAACCTGCATTTAAGTCACAGTAAGTTATTTTCCTCTTTGGAGCTGTGCACATTCCTAATCTATGTCATTGAATACATATGTGCACACACAAGCAATTAGCAAGATTGAGTGAGTAGGGATGTGCTAACCTCTTTCCAAGCTCATCAAAGCCCTCTCTGCTGTCTAAACCTGCAGTCTTTTCCTCTCTATTTGGTGCCCACCCCCTGCAAGTTCCTGGGAAGTCATTTTCCATAAACAGATCTGAGCTCTCAGCACCCACTGGAGGAGATGGGTCATATGAGAGCCACAGTACCTGCAATACTGTCCATATTTATCTGGTCCCCAGCTCTCGTCTTTGAGATCCTTCTCCAGGGCCCCCTCCTTCACAAATCTTTTCTACATCTCTCCTAAGGTTTTCAGAAAGACATCTGAAGGCCCTCCTCTCTACCCAGAACCTGGATTCAGTCCATTTTAGAAGCTGGCAAGGCTATTCTAATGTATATCATCAATCAAGAGCTAATGTACTGGATGGAAGATGATCAGGAAAGAACAAAGGGATGATGGGACCTCCTAAGCAGTGTCAGATTCTGCTATTAAAATAAGAGAAAGGAGGAGACTAAGGCAATCCCAATCAGGGCCAACATCCTGACAAGTGTGAGGAGCATTTCTTCTCTGAGTGTGCTATGATTGTGATGCTTCTAAAAAGATCATGGTAAGTAACAAATGAATAGAATAGGAAAGAAGGCAGACAGTGTTTCTGGCAGGAAGGGGAAGAAGGAAAAAGGCAAATTTATTGTCAGTAAGACACAAAGCATAACTGAAAGGAAAAGTTTCAGCTCAGGACCCCCAAGACCAAGTTCTCAGCACAAAGGAGATTTATTTTTCCCTGAGGGACAAAGGGCAGAGAATAAGAGACAAAGACAGGGGATAGAGGACGAGGAAGAAGGGGAAGGGAAAGGGGGCAGGGATATTTATCCCAGAGGACAAAGGACTGCCTTTGGATAGAGAGGACACAGATGTGGCACATAGGAAATTGGCAGTTTATAATGGTACAAGAGGAAACCTCATGTTAGGATAAGGTGTTTAATTTTAATTGGGCATGTTAATTAGGTGAACCAAAGGGGGCTTTTGATTGTGGACTTCAATACTTGGATAGCTGGATTTTGGTAGTCAGTCTGAGGAGGAGGAAGAGGCCAAATAAAGGAGTAGACCTTGGTGGCTAGCTTTAGGAATGTAATCTAAAGGCCTTTAGCAAGGTAGAGGGGATGGGGGAGAAGGGCAAGGCCTGCCAGAGCCGTGTTTGCCATGCTTCAGCTGGGCAGAGTCCTTTTAATAACAAGAAAACAAACTGGTTAATTTGTGAGTAGAAGTTTGCTTTACTGGGCAAACTTGAATAATGTAAAACAGTTAATTTGGAATTTTAAAATGTGTGACTCCTTATTGCAATGGTAAACAGCACACATTGTAGTCACGAGTCTTTAACAGCATCACCATGTGGAATTCAGATGGATGGGGTCCTTGTTCCTATGAGGGCGCTGCCTGTCATTCACTAAATAGTCAGGTGCTACTCCTTCTCAGTTCCTCTTCCATAGGTGGGACCTTGACTAAGTTCTGACTCTTAGCTAAGTGCAAGAGACCTGTTTGCTTCTGGTCTGAGCCACTGAAGTTGTGGCATGTGACTTTTAAGCTCCCTCTTCCAGGCATCATGTTGGGATAGTGAAGCATCCCTTTGTCTACATTTCAAGTGACCCTGTGAAGCAAAGCCAGCCTTTCCCCCACAGCTCTTGTGGACAAACCTGAGTGATAAATAGATATTTGTTCAGCCACTGAGGTTTAGTTTAGGACAGAACACTTAGCTTCCCCTGAAGAACCCAGTTCTTCTTTGGTATAAGAGAAAATAGAAATCACGGGAAAAAGGACAATATGCTTTGATGAAATGATATTGAATTTTACAGCTTCTCTAAATAAGTTCTTGGCAAGAATCAAATAATTTTAGAGCAGGAACACAGTTGTTAAGAGGAATTATGATAAAGGAGATTGAACACTTAGCTCTGCCTCTTTAACAACCATTTCCATCTCCCTACAAAGAGCAAGGAGATATTAAAGTCTATCATGGGGTAATCCACATGTCTGCTACCAACTCAAGCATCTGTAGGGCCCTTGAGCCAACCACTAAGTATATTCATTAAGTGCCTACTGTGTGCAGATCGATGAAGTAGGTATTATGGGTAGATATAAAAACATCATGAGGCATAATATCCCTAATCTCAAGTGTTTTTCAGTTCAGAAGGCAAAAACTGCTTTGGCATCATGAAAGAGGATACAACTGAGGATATTTAAAAGATATTAATTTTAAAATCAGATTTTTAAATGCTTGGAGGATGTAAAAAGTAAAAACAAAATGGTAAATATCAAGAAAGGCTGAATAAGAATAACCAACATTGGGAACTTTCAAAAGCTTTACAAGCTAAGATGTGCTGTAGACTCATTGTCTATAAACTTTACATAAGTATGTACTTAGCATGATCACAGTTTTGCAACATTATTTGTTGACAGATTTTCAAAATGGGGAAAATTATTTGTTCTTCATTTTGTTGTTTGCATGGGGATGAAAGCTAAGGTGGTGTGCTCAGTAGGTCCTTGTAGACAGGGTATTATAATTTCTTCTCCATGACATTATAAAGCACACCAATAACATTTTTTAAAATTTTCTCTTCCAAAATGTGATGAGGAAATGAGAAAAAAAAACTAATGTAATACTTCTAAGTGAATTCTTCTTATCTTCTTGATGACTGAAAATGAAGCACCCCTCAATTGTTTATCACACTTGTTTTGTAAGATTGGTTTAAGACAAGGGGTAGGTGATTAAAGTGCATATTGTTCCTGCTGGTGGTTCATTATTACATTACATTGAATTTAAATAAGAACTTAGTGTTGAAGATTCTACTATTATGTTTAAGGGACTTGAAGTGTATTATTTGTCGAAAGGGTTTTCTGTACAACTTAAAGAGGAGGCTGGCAAGCAATTTCCAGGCTGTTCTGCTCTCCATGGAAGATCATTTCTCTGTGAAAGAAAGTGAAACACAGGTGAGACTCTTCCTCCTGCAGGGCAGCTAGAGAACATCCACATTCAGCCAGGAGGAAAAACTAAGTCACATGTGAGCATGGACCCTGTCCCAGACACTGCATAATAAAATCAGAGGAAGACTTTCCAGACACCCAAATTCTTTTGCAGAGGAGGGTTTAGATGTCGAATACTATGTCCTAATGGTACAGAACTTCACAGTTTCGTGCTTAATTCACCAGCTTTGAGAGTGCAGGGTGTTATATACATGTAATAGAATTGAACCTTAGGAAAAAAAGATGTTGGGGTTTTATGTAGGCAACGTGCAGAAACTGCATAGAAGAGGTTTAGAAAACACAGACTCCTTCATCCTGGTGAATAGTTTATGACTTCTGTTCTCAGTGGCTGCTTGATACCCTGGCTTCTAACTAAGTTGTGTTGAGGAATAAAGGGATGTACAGACAGATGATAACCCACCACCAGCCTAAGAAAGAGATTGGAATTTCTCAAACACCACCTGTCTGTCTTCCCTAGTGAAGACCATCCCTGTGAATAGAATTATTCAGGGACTACATCATAAATTAATTGGTTCTTAAGTCAGAGGGTATTAAACATACCTGACTCTTCTTGGATCACAAAATAAAGAGATGAAATGCAAGGATCCCCAGTAGCTCACAATGGGCATGGTCTAAGGAACTTTACTTCTGGAATCTATTGGTGCAAACAAGCAGCCTTCTTGCTACCTGAGCCAGAGTTCAACACTTCATGAACTTCCTTCTAGTTCACTCCATTGTAGAACCATTTACTAATTCTTTCTCAAAAGAGGTTAGTCATATATGAGACTACCATAATTGAACTGAAGAAAGTCAACAGAGGAGTTTTATTTATTTATTTTTATTCAAGATTTTTTAAAATTTATTTTATATATCAACCATAGATACCCCTCATCTCTCTTCCCACGCCTCACCCCCAGCCTTGCTGCCACTGCCCACCCCTTCCTCCAAAAAAGTAAGGCTTCCCATGAGGAATCAGCAAAGCCTGATACATTCAATTGAGGTAGGACCAAGTCCCTCCCTACTGCATCAAGGCTGAGCAAGGCATCCCACCATAGGGATTGGGCTCCAAAAAGCCAGCTCATGCACCAGGGGTAGATCTTGATCCCACTGCCAGGGGCCCCTCAACATACCAAGTCATACAACTGTCCCCCTCATGCAGAGGGCCTAGTCTGGTCCTATGCAGGATCCACAGCTGTTGGTCTAAAGTTCATGAGTTCCCACTAGCGTGGTTCAGTTGTCAACAGAGGAGTTTAATAGTAGACTATATCAGACAGACAAACTGGCAAGTGAACTTATAGATAGGCCACCATAAATAATGCACTTTGAAGAGTGAAAAAAAAAACACAGGGTAGTTTGGGGGCCTTATGGTATACTACCAAATATAACTTGGTAATTATTATTATTATTATTATTATTATTATTATTATTATTATTATTTTGGTTTTTCGAGACAGGGTTTCTCTGTGTAGCTTTGCGCCTTTCCTGGAACTCACTTGGTAGCCCAGGCTGGCCTCGAACTCACAGAGATCCGCCTGGTTCTGCCTCCCGAGTGCTGGGATTAAAGGCGTGCGCCACCACTTCCCGGCTAACATGCTAATTATTAATGTTACAGAAATAGGATAAGGTAACCAAGAGGAGGAGAAAGAACGTATTTGAAGAAATATGGGAGAAAACTTCCTAATCTTGAGGGAGTAAATAGAATTCCAGACTCAAAAATTTCAAATGGCATCAAATAAGAAGAACCTGCAAGGACACACACTCAGCATCATCATCATCAAATAGTTAATGGTTAGAGAGTTTTGAAAACAAGGGGAAATTAATTCCCACACACAAAGCAACCTACACTTAGTAGATTTTTCAGTAGAAGCCTTGCATGCAAATAAAGATTGCCATGATATCTTCAACATGCTGAAAGGGAAAAATTGTCAAACAAGAATACTATACCCAGGAACTTTGTCTTTTAAAATGTGAAGTGTGGTAAAGACTTCCTCAGGTAAAAAAAGAAAAAAGGAGCTGAGAGATACAACATCACTAGGCTTACTTTACAAGATATTCTAAAGGGAGTTAGTTCTAAAATCAAGGAAAGACTGTGTAAATGTAATAATAATTTAACATGCAAACATGAGAATATAAAGTTTACCAATACAATTAAATATATTGTCAAATCCAAAATGCTCCAGTATTGGCAATGAGTAATCAAAATACCCCTAGTACAAAAATTAAAAGGCAGGACTGGAGAGGTAGCTTAGTTAGTCAAGTGCTTGCTTACCAAGCATGATGACCAGAGTTCAGTCCTCAGAACCCATGTAGAACAGCTGGGTCCACTGGTGGACATTTGTAATTTCAGCCCTGGGAAGGCAGAGATAAGTAGATGCTAGGCCCATTGACCAGTCAGCCTAGACAACCAGGCAAGCCCAGGTCTCATTATGGATACATACCTGTATTATAATCCAGCGTTTCCATTTAGGCATTTGTCCAAAAGTAGTGCATGCATACGTGTATCAAATGATACCCAAAACATTTGTAGGAGCATTATTAGTAACTGCTCCCAAGTGAAGATGATCTAAATGGCCATCCACAGTGAGGTGCATTTAATTTTAGATGTTGCATTCACACAGTGACATATAGATGGTCTCTGATTTACAGTGCTGTGACTTACATTTTTTTTAATTTATGATAGCAGAAAAGCAATTCACGTTCAGTAGGAAGTACTTTGAATTTGGGTTGTTTCTTGGCTAATGACAGTGTATGATGTTTGCTCATGATGCCCGGCAGTATTGGTCAATCATAATTCATAGTCAGCCTCACAATTAAGATCAAACAACTGATGCATCAGCATCTGTGTTCTTAAATGGTGACAATCAATAGCTTAGGTAAATTAAAGCATTTCAACCTAGGTTACTTTTTACTTAAAGTGAGCTTATTTGTATGCAACACAAGTGTAAGAGACTCGGGATATTTGTATTACATGGAAATGAACAAAATACTGGTGTAGGTAACAGCCCCATGAACCACAAGAAGATAATTTTGACAAAATAAGCCATGTTTTAAAATTCATGCAGTATTTCAGGTATATAAACTTTAAAAAAAAAACAGGCAAAGCTAATTTATAATAATTAAGATTGTAGCGAGCCTTTATCTGTTCCACCAGCCAGCTCCCAAATCATGACCATGGAGACCTATTTTTAATTATGAAAGCTTGTCCAATAACTTAGAATTGTACTACTAGCTCTTACAACTTAAATTAACCCATTTCTATTCATCTGCATGTTGTCAGGTGACGTGGTTTTTACCTCCCCTCCTGCATGTCTGTTCCACCTCTTCTTCCGTTCTCTCTCCCACCTCCCTCCTCAATCCACTCTTCTCTTTCTGTTCAGAAAGGGGTAGGCCTCCCATGGGTATCAACAAAGCATGGCATATCAAGTTGAGGTAGGAAATAAGTTCCTCTACTTGTATTAAGGCTGAGCAAGAAAACCCAGTATGAGGAATAGGTTTCTGGAAGCCACTCAAAGCATTAGGGACAGACCCTGCTTCCACCACTAGGAGTCCCACAAGTAGATCAAGCTACAGAACTGTCTCACATATGTAGAGGGCCTAGGCTGGTCCCATGTAGGCTCCCTAGCTGTCAGTCCAGAGTCCATGAGCTTCTATGAGTCCAGGTTAGTTGTTTCTGTGAGTTCTCTTGTGATGACCTTGACTGCCATGGCTCATACAATCCCTCCTCCCTCTCTTCAACAGGATTCCCTGAGGTTGGCCCAGTCCTTGACTGTGGATCTCTGCATCTGTTTCCATCAGTCACTGGAAGAAGTCTCTCTGATGACAAATGGGGAAGTTACCAATTTGATTACAGGAGAAGGCCAGTTGAGGATATATATCTACTATTGCTAGGAGTCTTAGCTGGGGTCACCCTTGTAGATTAGTGTGAGTTTCCCTTGAAGTAGGTTTCTACCTGACCCCAAAATATGCCCCCATCAAGACGTTTCTTTAATTACTCTTCCCCTCCACCCACTCCCTAACCTAATCACTCATATTCACATCCCTGCCAGCTCCCAGTCTACCCAGAAGATCTCTTCTATTTCCCCTTCCCAGGGAAATCCATGCATCTTTATCCCCCTCTGAGCCCTCCTTGTTAACTAGCTTCTCTGGGGCTGTGGATAGTAGCATGTTTATCCTTTACTTTATAACCAGTATCCACTTATGGGTGAGTATATTCCATGTTAGTCTTTCTGAATCTGGGACACCTTACTCAATATGTTTTTTTCTAGTTCCATCTATTCCCCTTCAAATTTCTTGATGTCATTGTTTTTAGCAGCTGAGTAACATTCCATTGTGTAAATGTACCACATTTTCTTTATCCATTCTTTGGTTCAGGGGCATCTAGGTTGTTTCCAGATTCTGACCATTATGAATAATGCTGCTATGAACACAGTTGAGCAAGTTTCCTTGTGGAATGATTGAGCATCCTTTGAGTATATGCCCAAGAATAGTATAGCTTGATCTTGAGGTAGATCAATTCCCAATTTTCTGAGAAACTGCCATACTGATTTCCAAAGTGGCTGTACAAGTTTGCACTCCCACCAACAGTGGAGGAGTCTTCCCCTTACTCCACATCCACACCAGTATAATAAGCTGTCATTAGTGCTGTTACTGTCTTATGTATTGAACAAGGTGGTGATTACACAAGTGGGACTATCTTGTTATATTTGTTGAACAGTGTGCTTATGATATGTGGATTTACAGATATGTAAAGTTCTACATTTGAAAAATACATCAAGAATGAAGGATTATAAAAGGCTTTTCAGGGGTTGGGCAGATGGATCAGTAGTTAAGAGTGCTTACTCTGTAAGTATGAGGACCTGAATTCAATTCTCCAGCACTTATATTAAAAAAGCTGGGCATGTGTATGTCTATAATCTCAGCACTGTGGGAGGCAGAGAGAAAAGAATCTCTTGGACTTGCTGTCATCCAACCAAGCTCTGGGTTCAGTGAGAGACCCCAACTGAAGGAAATAAGGGAGAGTGATAGAGCAGGATACACAATTGCCTCTCCTAGTCCCTAACACACACACACACACACACACACACACACACACACACATACTCACACACAGACACAGATACAGACACACACACACACACACACACACACACACACACACACACACACACAGAGAGAGAGAGAGAGAGAGAGAGAGAGAGAGAGAGAGAGAGAGAGAGAGAGATTCCTCCCTCCTTATGGCTAACAATTGACAATAGTTCCTTGGCTAAGGGTAAGACTTCATGCTCAACATTCTTCTCTATGCTGGGATTTAGTCTGGCTTGGGCTTGACAGGTCTTGTGCATACTGTCACGATTGTGAGTTTATATATGCAGCTACATGTCCAGAAGACACTGTTTCCTTTCAGTCATCCATCACCTCTGTCACTTATACTTTTTATGCCCCATCTTCTGCAATGATCCCTGAGACTTTGGAGGAAGAAATGATGATGATGATGATGATGATGATGATGATGATGATGATGATGTGTGTGTTTGCTTTAGGGACAAACATTCTGAAGTCTCTTATTCTTTTATTCTTGGCCAGGTGTGGGTCTCTACAGCAATCATCATCTACTTCAAATAGTTTTTCTTATGAGAGTTGAGAAATGCACTCACCTATTGATTAATTTTAATTGTGTGCTATGTTTTAGTATGAATTTTACCACTTAAATTCTTCATATGCATGAAAATACATATAGTATGGAAATGTCTTTCTTTTCTAAAACATATGTAAGTGTGAATTTGTTTATTTTTAAGTAGAGCATGTGTAAATTCATGAGAACATGATGCATAAAGAAACAGAAAAACATCAAAATGGTGACAGTGTATTGGAAGACTTGGTCATTTAAATTTTCAGAAATTTTCTTTACCTTTTAGAAATTTACAACTTTTCTATCATAAGCAATAATGTATTTTTAAGTGTTGATTTCCTCCATTTTCATAGTAAATAATAAAACATTAAAGATAATATTTAAAATAAGACTCCATAATCTGATTAACCTAACACCAATATTATACTTTTTATAATACTGCTCTCCTCACATTCCCCAACTGCATAGATAAGGACAGAAATGATATGATCATATCTCTAAGTTTATGAGTAATGTATTAATAAAATAGAAAATGCAAGGTGTAAAAGGGCTTATAATAAAAGTATATATACACCATACAGCGTTGCACAAATTGCTGCATTCTTCTGTATCTCAGGATCTATCAGCCTCATTTCTAATGGCCACACCAGATTGTTAGAGTCTTGGCAATACTGAGTTGTCTTAAATGCTTGTTGATGCTGCTGCAGGGAATACTCTAGCCTCACATCATCTTGTACTGTGACTATGACTGTGCTGTCATCTGTGATGTGGAACCTCTTTTCTGTAGTACCTGTCTACTGCTGTGTCTAGTTGTCTATTTATGCAAATGGATATAGACACTCACTCCTCTTGATGAATTGGAAACACCTTTTTAAAGGTGTTACTTTTCACTCAAGAACCAAAAGAAGCATTAAAACAGAAATCATCAGCTTTTCTTATAATGAATGCCTATTAACTACACATTCCCCCAATGTTTGAAATCATCAGTCAGAAAGCACCATTTAACATATAGCAAATGCATACTCCCACTGTAGAAGTCAATATTTTAAGGAAGGAAGGCATATAATTCCCAAAGGTTCTAAGAGGCTTTCATGATCTCACTGCCTCCAACCTTTCCACTCTATCCTTACATCCTCTTGTGTAGATCACAGCATTGTCTTATAGCTTTCTTGAACTCTTTTCTGTTTCCAGATGAGTCTAGGCTTGCATCCTTTGTGTCACTGAAATAGTTTTTCTAGCTTTTTCTAAACATATGGCCTCCACATCAATTCTGGTAAAAGAGCCATCTGAAAATGCTTCTGTGGTAACATTGACATTTTATATTGTTTATGTTTTTGTTTGTTCTCTTCCTACAACATGAAGCATAGACTTTACTCTGGCATTTGGTAAAGACTCCCAGAACAGACAGTAAAAAAATGAAGCTCTAGTGTAGGACTGGCCCACATCCAAATGTAAACCACATTGTATTTAATGGTAAAAGAGAAGCCCATTAACCTCCAAACATTCCACATTGGGGAACCTGAAACTTCCTATACCAAAGCTGAATATGACATAGTGTAAAAGTTCTGACCATGGTCCTAGAGCACAGAAAGAAAGGAATGCAAATGCTTTTGGAGGATCTTTTCCACAATCTAGGTCACAGCCCCCCCCCCCCCCCACCAATCCACTTAAAGTAATACTTTAGTAATACTTTAAATTATTTAAGAGCAGTAAGAGCAATGCATCACTAAAATGATGGGAAAATTAGCTTGCTAAACCCTGTGGAAAAACCAGTAATTACAAGTTATAGAATCTTTTACATGGTTACACATACACACACACACACACACACACACACACACACACACGGTCAGTGTTGGGGGAGAAGAACAACACAGACATGTTCAGGGCATAGAAGAAGAAAACAAGGAAAATGTTGCCAAGCTGTATTAGTTAATCTTCATAGCACTGTGACAAATTATCTGACAAATACGACTTAAGGAAGTGTGGATTTGTGATGTGACAGGCTTTTCTTGGGGAGATGCAGCACACACATCCTCTCACTATAGATGGGGAGCTCGTGACAAATCCAAGTAACTACTGTACCAATGTCCAACTTGGTGACCTAGTGAGTTTTCACTGGGATTACTAACAGGAGACTGGGTGAAGGGTTACTTACAGGGAACAGGGATGAGTCAAGAGCAGCTGTATCACCCAAATGGGTGCCCACTCATGACAGCTACAACCCTAGAGCTCTCCACACACCTGGCAAGGAGCTCAACTGTCTGAGGACCTCTTCTTTCTGAAGTTGGGCTGCTCAGGGTCTCTTTCCTCACCAGCTGTTTACTCTATTTTATACTGCTGGCGAGGGTCCCTCAACAATCTTCTAAGTTTCTGTTCTTCCAGATGTTTGACCTTTGTTTTACCTCTAAGCTTCATGACACCCTCTCCTGCCCAGGAAATCCTTTGACTCAGAAGAAACTGCTATACAAAAGGGTTTATTTTAGCTCCCAATATGAATCTCTAGTTCATCATAGTAGGGAAATCATGATGGTGGGTGTGTGGGGCAGCTGTAAGAAGCAGAAAGACCCCAGCCCAGGGAATAGTGCTATCTTCATTCATAGTGGGTCTTCTCATCTTGATGAACCCAGTCTCTTTCACTGGTGTACCCAGTGCTTTTTCTCTTAGGTGATTCTAGATCCTGTCATGTTGACAATATTAAGCACTGTGCAAGGCAAATCAAAAGAGAAAAAAAATCAGGAAATTAAAACTCAGTGTAAACATATCTATTTAGATACAGGTGAAGAGAAAAATTCCTGACTAGAAGATACATACAAGAAAATGCCAAATCTTCAGCATAATGAGATGAGAGAATGGAAAGAAATAAGAACTGAATTTTTCCTGCTAAATATTCTTAGATGAGCTTGAGAAAATGTTAGATAGATTGGAGGAGAATCTGGATATACTTTTATTTATTTGAGAATTTCATAATACATCAAAATATTTTGATCATCTCTGCCCCTCCCTCATCCCTCCAGTGTCTCCTAAACTTCCTCTACTGTGCTCCCTCCCAGGAGATTTTAAAAAACAAACTGCTGGTTTAATTAAAATTTCATTACTAAAGCATCAGTATCTCAGTAGAGCAGACTTAGAATTCCTTTCCATTGCTGTTCTTTTGAGCATATGATTGCAAGATACTTCCTAGAGCACTATTTAAACCACACATATAGATTCCACTAACCTGGTGTGGGAAGGCAACCTAGCCTTCCCATGACTAGGAAAGCTCATCTCAGCCAGTTCATAATCCATTCATTAAGGGCTTGCTTTCTAGTAACCCTTCTGACATCAACTATTTCACTGGATAATAGTGAATGCAACAAAAGTCATGGAAGAACAAAACGTGCAAACAACCACAAGAGAATTTAAACACACCTAGAGTAACACTACGAAAAGGTATGAGTCTTAGCAGTTAAAGTTAGACTAAAGTTGAGAAAATCAAAAGCTAGTAAATCAAGGGAGCAAAGAGACAGCTGCAGGAGAAAAGACTTCATGGCTGTCCATCTGACAGATGCTTAATATCCAGAACTTACAATGACCTCAGAAATCTTACCCTAACAGAATTTATAGATGGGCCAATGATATGAAAGAAAAAATACGATTGGATATATATATATCCATCAGGGAAATGAAAATCAAAACCATGATATGTGATGCCAGTTGGAACGGCTATTACAAACAACAACAACAACAACAACAACAACAACAAGAAGAATCAAATGCTGATGAGGTTGTGGGGAAAAAAACGAAGCCTTATAACCCATTGTTGAGAATGTAAATGGTACATTCTCTATGGAAAACAGTATGGAATTTTCTTAAAATAAAAAAATAGAACTACTTAGATACAGCTATTATAAGAGAATATGAGTCATTCATTCAAAGAATAGATCTAAACATCCATTTTTATTTTGGAATTTTGGTGGATACTTAAGATATAGAATCGAGTTGAGCATAGTGGCAAACAAGTTTGGTCACAGCACTGGGGAGTCAGAGGTAGGCAGATTTTTGAATTTAAGGCCAGCCTGATCTACAGAGTGAGTTCCAGAACAATCAGGGCTACACAGAGAAACTCTGTCTCAAAAACAAACAACAAAAAACAGAGTACATAGAATCAGTCTACATGCTCATCAACAATTAATTTAAAAAGTAGTGTATGCATGTGTGTGTATACATGTGCATATTTATATAGCTAGAAAGAATGAGTCCTATAATTTATAACAAAATGGAAGGAGCCAGAGGACACTGTGTTAAGTGAAAAAAAAAAACCATATGTATCAAAGAAAGTGTTGTATATTGTTCTTTATACATGTACACTTAAGAAGCCTTCTTGAAAACAGACTAGTACCTACAAGAGACTGGAGGTGGTGGAAGAAAAGTGAATGGATATGATCAATGCATGCTGCATTCATATTTTGAAATATAGTGTACCCCACTACATAAAATTAATATATGTAAATAAAACAAAGGGACTGAGGTTTGAGAGGGGGGGTAATATATTCATGCAATGTTGAGTAGAAGAAAACTGCTAAAGCTATGTGTATCTCATTACTGTGTGATGATTAATGCATAATGTAATAATTCACCTGGAAGCGATAACAATTTAGTTCATGTAAATACTTCAAAACACAACCTCAGTATATAACATATACATGGACAGAATCTCATAAAAGTTCTGTCTCAGTAGTTGATAGATTAAGCTCACAGAAATTAGTGAGAAAGGATAGAGCAAGGTAATTACAAGATCAGTCACACAGACACATACAGAATTTCATTCTCAGAGCACGTAATAAAGCTAAGTATTAACCAGAAGTTAGGAACTAGCAGTGGGGCTCAGTTGGTAAAGTGACTGCTCAGAGGTCACAAAGCTCAGAGTTTGATCCCCAGAAGCACATCAACTGGGCAGAGAGGCATAAAAATCGAATCCCAGCCCTTAGGAGGTAGAGGAAGACCAGACTGATAAACATCAGTGTTCTGTAAGAAAAAAGCTTCTTATTTCTCTGCCTCAACTCAGAAGGTAGAAGCTTCTTATAATGTTCAAAAATTCTTTAAAGCCGGGCGGTGGTGGTGCACACCTTTAATCCCAGCACTCAGGAGGCAGAGCCAGGAGGATCTCTGTGAGTTCGAGGCCAGCCTGGACTACCAAGTGAGTTCCAGGAAAGGCACAAAGCTACACAGAGAAACCCTGTCTGAAAAAAAAAAAAAAAAAAAAAACCAAAGGAAAAATTCTTTAAAAAATAACATTTTTTCTCAGCCAGTTGTCATTCACATACTGCTTCTAGCATCTGCTGAGAGAAATAATTTACAAAGCAAAGACTAAATCAAGAGATGAGGGCAAAGGATACAGGCCATGGACTGCCATCTTGGTACAGAGGGAAGGAGAATCTGGTGTGGTTATGAGGACAGATCTTGCTGTTAGCTGTGCACCATGCAGCCACAGCAAATGGAGACTGGAGCATGGCAAGGGTAGGAGAGGTGTTGGGAAGGTCAAGTCTATGGAACACCTGAACATCTTCAAATTAATTTTTAGATGCTGAAGAGCTGAGTTTGGAATACATCTCAATATCATATAAAAGGTAGCAAATAAAAAAGGCAGAGCACACTAAAAAAAAAAAAAAAAAAAAAAAGAAAGCCAAGGGAAAGTACTCATAGTTCACTGTATGGTTCAGATGTGTGTAGTGTTTCCATAGCTGTAGTATACAAGAAGGGTATTTATGTAAAACATATGTGTGTGTAACTTTTAGGTGATTGTAGATGGAAGGCAGAAAATAATGGCACAGTGGGGCCCAGGACTCAAAGGTGCTCACACAGTGGATAGTATAAGACTGAAACTAAAATAGTAATGAGTAGCAAAGCAAGTTTGTTATTCAGAAATACAGAAACAAGCCCTGAAAAATGACTTAAAATAGAAATGATTGTCTTAGTGGAGGAGAAAATAGTGGAGAGAAGCCTGCTGTGTTTCACCACAAACAGAGCAATTGGACTCTTTAGGATGTGCTCATCTGTAATTTCAATAGAAATAGACTTTGTCTGGAAACAAAAGCCAGTGTAATTTGCCTTATCAACAACTTTGAAAGGAAGAAAGAAAAGACTGAATTAATGAATGCAAGGCATTTAATTCAATTCAGTATTTACCCATGATAGCATCTCTTAGAAAGCTTTCTTAACCTGGTAAGTGATAATTTAAAAAGCAATAATAATTCAATAATTCAATAGGGACATGACAAAATAATTTATTTTCAAAGTCAATGAAAATAAAGATCCCATTCCTCCAAGTTCTCCTCAGCAGAGTCCAGGAGGTTCTTGTTACCATGCTCTGGAACAATCTTTGTACACTGTAAATATGTATTACTCTCATTGGTTAATAAAGAGGTGACTGGCCTATAGCTGGGCAGAAAGAGATTGGGTGAGAGAGTCAGACTAGGAGGATGCTGGGAAGAAAAAGGGAGGAGTCTCGGGAGTCATCAGCCAGACACAGAGGAAGCAGGATATGTATGAAATGAGGTAACAAGTCATGAGCTATGTGGTAGAACTTAGATAAGAAATATGGGTTAATTTAAGCTGTAAGAGCTACTTAGTAATAAGCCTGAGCTATCAGCCAAGCATTTATAATTAATATTGAGTCACTTATTTGGGAACTGGAAGGTTGGAAAGAAAAGTCTGCCTACACTACCAGGATGAGATAAAATTTAAGGACAGGAAAGGAAGAAAGACCAATTATTTACAGATAATAACATAGTCAACATGGAAACATAGGAATCTAACATTGTTTTGAACTGGCCAGGGAACTCAGGAAGACTGCTAAATAGAATGTCTACCTATACACATAAGCAGTGTTTCTGTATGGAAGGAATAAACATAAGATGTTTAAAATCTCAAGAACGGCACATCCCTTTGATGCATGTTTAGGAATAAGTATGCAAAGAAGGAAAAGACATGACAAGCTTCATAACATCATTGAAGAACATATAAGAAGACCTAAATGAATGGGCAGATGTATCATGTTATTGGATGGAAGAACTGACATTATCAAATGTCTTAGGTAAGGTTTCTACTTCTGTGATAAACACCAGAGTCAAAAGCAACTTGGTGAGGAAGAGGTGTATTTCATTTTGAACTTGTAATCGTCCAGGGAAGTCAAGGCAGAAACCTGGAGGTAGGAGCTGATATAGAGGCCATGGAGGGGTGCTGCTTAACTGGCTTGCTCCTCATGGCTTGCTCAGCCTACTTTTTTATAGAACCCAGGACCACCAGCCCAGAGGTGGACCTATTTACAATTGACTAGATTCTCCCACATCTATTGTTAATTAAGAAATGCCCCTCAGTGGAGGGAAAGAGAGCTTGAGGGAGTGGAAGATCCCAGCTGGATCAACAACAGAGAGGGAGAACAAGGAATAGGAGACCATGGTAAATGAAGACCACATGAGAATAGGAAGAAGCAAAGTGCTAGAGAGGCCCACAGAAATCCACAAAGATACCCCCACAACAGACTGCTGGCAATGGTCGAGAGACAGCCCGAACTGACCTACTCTGGTGATGGGATGGCCAAACACCCTAACTGTCATGCTAGAAACCTCATCCAACTACTGAGGGATCTGGATGCAGAGATCCATGACTAGGCCCCAGGTGGATCTCTGGGAGTCCAATTAGCGAGAATGAGGAGGGTTTATATGAGCGAGAATTGTTGAGACCAAGGTTGGATAAAGCACAGGGACAAATAGCCAAACGAACGGAAACATATGAACTATGAACCAATGGCTAAGGGGTCACCAACTGGATCAGGCCCTCTGAGTTGGTGAGACAGTTGATTGTCCTGATCTGTTTGGGAGGCATCCAGGCAGTGGGACCGGGTCCTGTGCTCATTGCATGAGTCGGCTGTTTGAAACCTGGGGCCTATGAAGGGTCGCTTGGCTCGGCCTGGGAGGAGGGGACTGGACCTACCTGGACTGAGTCTACCAGGTTGATCTCAGTCTGCAGGGAAGGCTTGCCCTGGAGGAGATGGAAATGGGGGGCGGGTTGGGGGGAAGGTGAGGGAGGCGGGAGGGGGGAGAACAAGGGAATCCGTGGCTGATATGTAGAATTGAATTGTATTGCAAAATAAAAATAAAAATAAAAACAAACAAACAAACAAACAAAAAAAAAGAAATGCCCCTCAGGTTTGCTTACAGCCAAATCTTATCGATTCATTTTCTGAACTGTGTTTCCCTTCTCTCAGATGATTCTAGCTTGAGTCAAGTTAACTTAAAAACTAGCCAACACACCACGTAAATCAGTAAGTTACTTTAAATTACCAGTTTCTATGTACAAGTTCTACTACCATCATAGATTTCTTCCCCCTATAATTGAAGCTGATCTTGAAATGGATATGGTAGATAAGAGAAGAGCCATGGCATGTTTTAACAAAAATATTGGGAACATAAACTACTAATTGGTACTTAAATGAACTAGGCCTTAATATTTTGAATGCAATGGGAAAGAACATTCTTAAAGGTCAATGGTTCTTTACTGGGAGGTTTTCCAGGCAGGAGACATTGGCCACATGGTGGAGGAATTTCTGGTTGTCAAAAATTGGAAGATGTTGCTATTGACATTTAGAAGCCAGGGATGCAGCTATACATTCTAGAATGTATAACACAGACGTTTACAAGTTTGGCTTGGGGGTAAAGTTGATAATGGCCCTTTAGAGATGTATCTATCCTAATTTATAGAATCTATCAATGCTACTTTCTATTAAATAAGCAAGAGGTCATTACCAGGAGTCCATCTCTGTTGTCTGACTTTGATGTAACAAGCTGCACAGAAGCCCTGTATTTCATATCAGCACTGAAAATAAAACAAAGAAAGACTTTGCTTAAAATTTTTTTTAATGAATATCCGGCCAATCAGGGGTAGCAAACTCATGACATCATGCCCAAATAAGGTGGAGGCCTGCTGCAGCTGGTCTAAGGACAACTTCACTTTGCTTAGACTCCGTTGCATATTTTGCCTAAAGTTTTCTGTAGCCAAAGGAACTTCACAGATCTGAGTAAGTGAAGGACTTTGAGATGGAGACAGTGTTCTGATCTTGTGGGCCATGGAAAGTGTGATTATGGGGTCTTTTTAGGAAGGAAATGAGAGGGTCAAGGAAGGAAGAGGACAAGAGGATGCAACAGAGAGTAAGATCATATGCTGAGAAGCCACAAGCCAAGGCACATGGGCTGCATCTAGAAACCACAGGGGTTTCACATGTATTCTTTCCTAGGTCTTCTCAGTGTTAACCACAGTCCCACCATTTTGTAAAGCTCCTCCACTTTGGCTAAACAATGACAATTCCTGAAATGAAACTACCTTTTTCTTCTAGATTCTTGTCCTCTCTGCTTCATCAATCCCAGTAAAGGCTAAAGAAGTACCTGCCATTTTAAATCACCATCTTAGTTACTGTTTTTTGCCATGACAAAACACCATGACCAAGGCAACTCAGAAGAAGTGTTTGCTTGCAGTTTCAGATGTTTAGTTCATGATCGTCATGACAGTGAATGTGGTGGCAGGCAGGCAGGCATGCCACTGGAACAGTATCTTGAGAGTTTATATCCTGCTCCACAGGCAGGAGACAGAGAGAGCAGAAACCACAAACCCTACTCCCCAGCGACACACCTCCCACATGGCCACATCTAAGTCTTTCTAAACATTACACCAACTGGGAACTAAGTATTCAAATATATGAACCTGTGGGGGCTATTCAAACCACCACACCCACACTATATGCTGCCTCCCTAGTTACTGTTAACAATGACTGACCACAAAAGAAAAATTTCCTTTCCTTTCCCCTTTTCCACTTTCTGCCCTGTGACAAACAAGTCTGAAAGTGGATGACAGGCTTTGGTTCTTACAGTAGGAACCCCTGCCTCAGGTCTTTTTTTTTTTTTGTTCTAAATAAAGTCTTGTCTATCACCGAGTCACTCATTTCTTTGTCTTTTGTCCTTGCTGACTTTAGAGTGAACAGCAAATCTGGCACACACTTTAATGTCAGTCTTTCCTCCTGGCAAACACGTGACTTCTGGAACTGTAAGAGTGCAAGTGATGAGAGTTGATAGAAACTGGCCAAATGGGGCAGGGCCCCAAGACTGCATGCATTTTGAGTGTCCTTGCTAGAGGCCAGCAACCCCAGAAGTGTGCCTGGTCCTTGTTTCTTTGATGTCTCCTAAAGGAGTACCTCTGTCTGAAGGCTATAGGTGCCTACTTGACAGACACAGAGGGGAAACATCTGGACAGCTGGTTTGCCCAACTGGACTGGCCAGCTTATCTACTCTTCTATACCTTACCCCAGTTTTAGCCAAAATCTTTTTTAAATGTCACCAATTAAGCAGCTCAATGATACCCTATTAGCTGAGACCCCATCATGCTATACAGGAGCTTGCCTATCTTTCTCCCTCTTATGATGTGACCTATGGATCTATAGTAAATTCTCCATAAAACTTACCCTTTGTGGTCCATGAATTTCATTCTTCCAGTTCACAAGACAGGATCCTGAAAGCTCAGGGTGGCTTGTGATCAACAGCTGAGAAAGGCTCTATAGTTCTTAAAGTTGCTCCAATATTACCACATTATACATGTTTGTAGTTTCAAGATAGTAAATCTGTGGCAATATATTGGAGCAGAAATAAAAGCCCAGTGAAAACCCTCAAATGTCCACAGAGCCAAGGTTGAAAATTCCTGGCATAGAATGTCATTTGTGTAAGTTAATTATTATAAAATACATCAATTCAATGTTTATATACAAATTTATTCTTAATTTCCAAAACTATATAATTTTTTATACAACCCAATATTACAAAATATGTAGTACATATTGTAGATTGGTTAAATATAACATTTTAGCTTATATGCTCTACTCTTAGCAGTTTTTAACAATACAATATGGTAACCAGCCTGGCATAAATGAAGATAGTCTAAAGAGACACATGTGTTCTTCACTTTGACTGTCAGACTATGGGAAGCCATGGACCCCAAGAAATTGGAATTCCCTCAGGAATTTCACGCTGGGAGAAGAGAAAGCATAAATCTTGGGCCATCTTATAGGTAAACATTTCTCCTGGAAAGATTTACAATTTCTTAGACCACTTCACAGAAGAAACAATGATAGGTCAATGGTGGGCAGGAATATGCCTTGACCATGACTGCTTAGGCATGTATAACTCTGCCCCAAACTTGAATCTCAGCCTCACTTTAAGATTCCTAAGATGGACTTGGGGGTTAGAAGTGGTCATTGGGTCTCATTGTCCTTCTTCCCAATGTGATCATATTGAATAAATCTCCTTTTATTGCTTTGCACTATTAATTTAATTGACTTTTGGAGGATAGTGGCCAACACTAACTTGTTGGGTCAAAGGCTGTTACCTAAATCCAGTAACAATGCTTGACTATTAACTAAAGTCTTTGTGTTATGCACTGATTCATTATGCAGAGGATTCACAGAGTTGGTGAGGAGAGACACTGCAATGGTTTGTTCCTTTGTCTCTCTGATCTTCAGGCAAATTTTATTAGGGCATACAATATATAACCACAGGCTCTAGCTGAAAAGGCTCAATTCCTGTCTCCTCATGCCTTATATACCTTTCTCCACCTTGCCATATTACTTTCTTCCTAGTGCTGGGATTAAAATTGTGATTCTCAAGTACTTGAATTAAAGGTGTGTGCCACCACTGCCTCTTCTTTTTTCTCTCCTAGACTGAGTCAATCTCATGTAGTCCAGGGTGGCTTTGAACTCACAGAGATCCAGATGGATCTCTGCCTCCTGAGTGCTAGGGTTAAAGGTGTGTGCAACCACTGCCTGGCCTCTATGTTTAATCTAGTGGCTTGTTTGTTCTCTGATCTTTAGGCAAATTTTATTAGGGTACAACAAAGTATCACCACAGGCCCTCAAAAGGAGTGACAACATTAGGAGGTGTGGCCTTGTTGGAGTAGGTGTGGTCTTGCTGGAGGAAATGTGTCACTGTGGAGGCAGGCTTTGACATCTCATATATGCTCAATTCATGCCCAGTGAGACAGACCACATTTTGTTGCCTGCAAGTCAAGATGTAGGACACTTGGCTACTTCTCCAGCACCATGTCTGCTTGCACACCATGATGATAATGGACTAAACTTCTGAAAATGTAAGCCACCCAATTAACTGTTTTTCCTTTATAAGAGTTGCCATGGTCATGGTGTCTCTTTACAGCAATAGAAACCCTAAGACAGAAGTTGGTACCAGGGACTGGGGTATTGCTGTGAAAGACCTGACCGTGCTTTTGTTTGAAGGAATTTGGACTTTTCAGATCCACTGGCAGTAACATCAGAGAGGCAGTTACAGCAATGGGGAAAATTCCTGTCATAGTTAAGTCTGAACACAAAGCATCTCTATGGTGAGTAAACTGCACCCTAACAAAAGACCACAGCATGGACTAGGTGTTGCCATCTTTAGTCTGTTGTGTTTGTGGTAAACTTGCAGTGGTGCACATTGCTGTCACAGCTGTCCTTGCTTACACAGAATCTTCCTGTGTTCAATACCTCTCAAGTGCCACTGATTCTTTCCTAATCTCCCCCATCAGCATTTCCGAAATCATCCTAAAATAAATCATTTATTTATTCTGTACTTCCCTAGGGAGACTACGGCTAGCAGGATCTTGTATGTTGATTCTTTCCCTTAGTGTCATAGACCTGACTCTACTCAGTCCATGCAGTCCTTTGGGCCAGGCTAAGACACGGCTTTGGGCTTTATGGATCACATTGTTATGCTTGCCTTTCCCAAACAGTTGAGACTGAACTTGACTTCAAAGTGGTCTAGTCCTAAGGACAGTCAGACAGATGGGTTTTATAATTAACTCCTAAGAGCCTCTGGTCTCTCATGTCTTATAATTCCTGGTGAAAGGAAATAAAGTTAAATGTCATTTTAGTTCTATGAGAGTTAATTTCCAGCTGCATCAAAAAATTCCTCATGATGCTCTGAAGTTATCTCTGAAGTTTTAATGGTTATGTCTTCTAGTTGCAGTATGGTTTCTACATGCTCTTTAGCTTGGGTTTGAAATGCCCTTCAAAGTCCAGAAGTGTTGAAAGCCCATGTTGATATTGGGTGGCACTGAAACCATCAAAATCTAGTTTGAGAAAGTTATGCTATTGAGGGCAACCAAAGGAGATATTGCCACCCCTGTCCCTTTCTTCTTTTTCTTCTTAGCCACCAAGGATGGAGCAACTTTGCCCCTACCACGTGATCTGCTGCCTAGCCACAGTCTGAAGCAATAGGGACAACTGGAACCTTTGATCCCAACTAAGCCTTTCTTCTTTACAAGGTGGTTGTCTTGAGTGTTTACATCATCAATAGAAAGCTTATTAATACAACAAGGAAAGGACAGATGGACTTTGTCTCTTAGGCAACTTAAAGCTTTGGGGGTTTGTTCTTAATTTTGCTTCCATAAGAAGAATTCTTACTTTTATTGGGGTAGAAGTTATATTATTATGAAGCCTTAGACTCTTGCTATTGTTAAGAGCTTCTCATTATTGAGAAATCAATAATGGCCAATAACTTTCTTCATTTCTCTTAAGATGGTAAGACTTTTTATCTTCACTGGAGGAAACAAAAATCAATTTTCTTTCTAGACACATTCTCATGTGCTTATATACTGGCAGATGAAGCCTGCCCTCATTTACAGCCTGCTGGCCTTCAAAGTGTTTTTCCAGATAAAATCCTAATGTCAAAATGGTGAAATTATTAAACTCCCATAGGGATATTTGATGCTCCTATAGGATATTGGAAAGATCTCAAGAAGAGGCCCACAGCTTTCATTCTAAAGTTCCTGTGGCTTAATTCTCCAGGAGTAATAAGGAGAAGAGGTCATCTTGTAGGGCTGCTCTGTTCCACCTCATGCAATGATTCCCATTTTATCCTTAGAAAATAAATACTTTTCCTCTAGAAGCCGAGAATGAATCAGAATGACATATTGATTCCTGTGGAGCCCTCTACAGATACGTTCATTCAAATGCCACTCCAGGTTCACGTTTGCCAGAAACTATTAGCAGAATTATTGGAAGGGATATTTCTAATAGTGCTTCCAGTTCAAGTGTCAGAAGAGACTTAAATTAATGCCAGAAAGGGCCCTTATAACATGCTGATAAAAAATAGAATTATTTTACCTTGGGCCAGAGGACACCAGAGAGGTAGTCATACATACAAACAAGTCTTAGTTTGCAGTTCTGGCTCCTGAGAAGCATCATGCATTGTCCCAGACCCCTACATCATTGCCTTATGCAGTTAAACTGAAGCACACTGAGGTCTGGAGTGTGACATGGCATACAGCTACAGCCCTCAGGCAGAGGTTCCTCGCAAGGGACTTTACTCAACTTGTGTGATCTCTTCTGTGCAATTTGCTTTCTTCCCTATGCAATTGGGGTGAATGGTTTTTAAATACTTCCCATCTTTCAAATTATAGTCTTTGATCTACTGCATTTTTCAGCTATGTGCTCACAAATGGGAAGTAAATCTCTGGTGAAAGTGGCACTTGGTAAATCCCTAAACCTTACAGAACAGACCCATGGAGCATAATAGAGGTGACGCTTGTTAGGATTCACTTATTATGTTCTGAGTGTTTGAGTTCCAACTTCATCACTCTGTTGGCCTTGATGAACACAGTCTCTTCACTGTGGTGGGATGCTAATAGACTTGACTTCACAAGGGCCAAGTGAGACCATCTAACAAACCCCTCTGCAGTGTGCATTTTCCATAGAAATTAAGCCAAATGTACATAATATTCAGGAAATTGAACTCTGAGCAGTGAGAAGAAAAAAGAGTTTCAGGAAGGCTGACATTTCTGTATTTGAAGCCATCTGTGAGGGGCCATAAGGAAGGAAAGATGAGCATTAAGTGGGAGATGGTAAGGGCAAAAGTGAACACACAAAGATGAGGTGGAATCTGCCAGTCTCTCACTGCCTCCAAACCTCCCACTGCAACCATACAGATGTCTTGCAGGAGAAGATGCCATTTTCATTTCAGAGCCAAAGGACACATGGCTCATGACTCAGTCTGGCTTACCTTCATCTTTTGAATCATTATGACAAAGAGGGGTGGGTGGGTATGAAAATGTGTGCGTGTTCCATGTGTTCCCATGTCCTTATTCGAGGAAGGGAAAGGAATTCTGGAAAACATACATTCCAATTTATTTAACTTCACAGAGTATGAATATGTGAACTAAGTTAACTAACACTTACTATTCCTCTTCAGAAAAAGGTGTTTAAAAATCCTATTTAAAGTCACCCCTGTCACTGTAAGCCAGTGGTTCTCAACCTTCCTAATGTTTCAACCCTTTAATGTAGTTCCTCATGTTGTGGTGATCCCCTACCATAAAATTATTTTCATTACTACTTCATAACTCTAAATTTTCTGTTGTTATGAACTGTAATGTAAATGTCTGATGCAGGATATTTGATATATGACCTCTGTGAAAGGGTCAATTGACCCCCTAAGGGCTCATGACCCATGGGTTGATAACCATTGCTATAAGCCATTCTGTTTAAAATTACCTTATTTATTCATTCATATTATTTATGTTTTTGTATTTTTTTGTCTTGCCAGATTACAATAAAAGCTCCATAAATGTAGGAAGGAGATTGCCTTGGTCACTACTGTTACAATCAAAACTCAGAACTATGCCTACAGTAGACTAGATACTCAATGACTATTTAGTGAGAATGGTTGAGCCATAGAATGTATAAGTATTTGAAACAATTTGTGAATAGGAAACCCTAAACCTGAAGCCAGCATTTGGATTATTGTTCTGTGCCAAGTTCTAAGTAAGCATTTGCAAAGTGAATTAGGGCTATATAGAGTACAGCCTTAAGTTATAGTGGCTTCTCAATAGTTTTTCCTTAAGATATATTTATTCTTATTTTACGCGTGAATCTCCTGTCTGCATATGTGTATGCACCATGTGTGTGCAGTGCCTGAGGAAGCCAGAAGAAGGATACAGATCCTCTGAAACTGGAGTGATAAACAGTTGATAGTCACCACGAGAGTGCCAGGAACTGAACTCATGTCCTGTGCAAAAGCAGCCAGTGTTCTTAACCACTGAACCATCTCTCCAGCTGCATGTAAATAATCTTGTCTTAGTTAATGGGCACTCCTAATGCAAGGTGGCCTTTTCAAAGGGCCTCATGATCAGTTCTTTATATTACATGGGAACAGGACATTACCATCTTTTGCTCCCAGCCAATTGAATTTGGAGAGAGGGCATACTGGTTCTTTGAAGACCTTGCTTGGAAGAAATACTTGTAATTTCTATCCTCATTTTATTGGTGAGAGCTTACCTACCTTCTTATAATAAGTAATGTAGTTGGAAGTTTTCCTGTGTCCTGCCTGGTCCCATGGCCACTCAGATCCAAATAAACACACAGAGGCTTATATTATTGTTAAACTATGGCTGTGGCAGGCTTCTTGCTAGCTAGCTCTTATATCTTAAATTAACCAATTTCTATACCTTGCCACGTGGCTTGTGGCTTACCAGTACTTTACATCTTGCTTCTCCTGGTGGCAGGTAGCAGCATCTCTCTCTGCCTTCTTCCTGTCTCTCTGTTTGGATTTCCTGCCTGCCTCTAAGCTGCCTTGCCATAGGCCAAACAGCTTTATTTATCAACCAATCAGAGCAACACATATTCACAGCATACAAAAAGACATCCCCCATCAAAGCAATGAGTCAAATCCTTAGGAAAAAAATTGAAATGATTATTAGCAGCCTCTCTTCATTATGTAATTATTTGTTTCTGCAAGTTGATTGACTGATGTTGTCTCAAACCAGAAACCAAGCTTAATGAATCTACATCTTGATTCTTCGTGTGTGTATATATGCATGCATGTGTGGTATATGAATGTATGTATTTGTGTGTGAGTGACCATGGGTGTGTGTATGTGGATAAGGAGGCCAGAGATCTATGTCAGGCATCTTTCTCAATTGCTCTCCATCTTATTTTTTTGAGGTGGTATCTCTCACTGCACTTGAAGCTCACCCATTTGGCTAGTAAGCTGCAAACATTTCCCTGTCAATACCTTCCCAGTGATATGCACTTAGTCTTTTAAAATATGTATACTGGGGATCTGAACTCAGATCCTCATAGTTAAGCCATCTCCCCAACCCTTTGTTTTAAATCTTTACTTTAATAAAGGTATTTAAACCATAATAGAATTCATAGAATTTGGATTGCTTTTCATAAAATATTAGTAAGGTGTTAGTGCCACCAATCAGAGTCAGGTTTCTGACTTTAGGCATGAGTACACTCAAGTAAAAGTGAGGCCAGAATATTTTCACCCCAAATTGAGTGACTATTATGGCTAATGTAAAGTGTGTGTGTGTGTGTGTGTGTGTGTGTGTGTGTGTGTGTGAGAGAGAGAGAGAGAGAGAGAGAGAGAGAGAGAGAGATTAATCATTAATTGAAGAAGACATTATGTAATTGAGAGGGGACATGGCAGGAATTGGAAGGTGGAAGAGTTGGGGGGAAATTATATAAAAACAACACTCATGTAAGAAATTCTGTAAAAAATAATAAAGAATAAAATGTTAATTTTCATCTTAACAGAATCTATAGTCATATAGGAGATGGGTCTCTGGGTATGCCTGTAGAGCATTATCATGATTGCTAGTTGGAGAAGGTGACAGCTCCTGCCCACTGTGATGACACCATTCCTGAGGCAAGGCATCCTGGATTGTGAGAGAGTAGAGGAATTGAGCCGAGCTCTGGAACAAGTTCACTCATTGCTCTCTTCCCCTAACTGGGGCTGTAAAGCAGATGTGGCCAGTGGCTTCAAGCTCCTGTTGCCATGATGGACTGTAACCTAAAACTGTGAACTTAAAAATTGCCTCTCTTCCCGAGGTCGTTGTTGCCAGTGTATTGATCACAGCAACAGAAAAGAAAACTAAAGCAGTGAATATGATACTTTGTTTAGAAAATGTCTAACATGGAATAAGTGGAATAAGTGGAAAAAGTGGAATAAGAAAGGCTGTGCAGTTAGAAGAAAACTCTGTAATATACAAATGAGTCATGAGAATCACCCAGGAGAATCCATACATGTTACATCGTTGAAATTATTCTAGAGCCTTTTATATTTGTGGTTCATTATAGAACCAATAATAATGTTAATTTAGCAGAGGAGTTGATTTTTATAGTGTGACTGTGTGGCGTAGAGGAAGACATGCAATTTATGGGAAGACCGGGTCTTTGTTCACATTCTAGCTATGCATATTAGTTCCTATCCAAGTGTTTCAACCTCTGTTAATTAATTTGCTCATCTGTAAGTGGCTAAAGGAAGGGGATGGACCAACTCAACCAATGGTTTGGTCTTCCTTGGCACACAATAAATGCTCCATCATTGATAATTTTTAATTGCTCTTTCTTTTAAACAAGTGTTAGCTAAAAATATGTTTGTTAAAATAATATAAAACCAGTCTTTACAAAGGCTCCCTCTCTTCTGGAATATTTTCTGTTGCCTGGAGAATAAGTTCAGATGTGGTTTGTGCATCATGATTTGAGTCTTATGTCCAGGACTCTAGCTGAGTCTCCATCAGATCACTTTGTGTCTGGGACTCCTGCATACATTTCTTTCACGTGTCACTAAAAAGCTCTGTAATAAATATGGGAAAGATACTGTCCTAATGTTGTCTCCATATATCAGAATGTAAATACCCACTGACAGTGTCTTGAGTAAGGACGTAGACAATAATCTGGAAGTTAGTATGTAAAAACCAGGTTATTACCAATAAAGTTCAGCTACTTTTATTTTAGTTTCATTGTCTAAATAAACCTTATGTATTATGAACTAACAGGGTTCCTTACTACAAAGAATCTACTTTCATAAATGGATTCATGACAGAGGTTGGTAAAAGCAAAGCCACAGATGTGATAACAGAATCTCAGGACTTATCGATGTCATCATCCTTCCAGAATCTCATTTTTGCAAGCCTAACCATCATGATCCTTTATTTTAAAGCTAGCACTTCACCACTGAGTTAAAACACACGAATAATTTATAAGCCCCCCGTACATTATTTTTTCCTCAAGGCATTGTCTATGCATGATATTGCAGCATTTGATAGCTGGTTAACCCAGGAAGATACCCTTCTGTATCATGATTTAGATGGAGGCAACTTCCATCTCTAACGGTGTAAGCACTTTTGTCTGTTACTAGTAGAATGGATACATATGAGGACTGTTAATTTAGCTCTAATGTGGACTTCATGGGAAAAGCTATAGGGGCTCTATTTGGTTGGTAGTAAACAACTTTGGAATCAATGTGTTTTTCTTTTCTGAAGACTTGCTTAGTGCATTGGAAAAAAATTCTATTAGTTTGCCTCATTTAGTAGTCACCAAGCAGCCTGACACGCGAACCAGTGGCATCCATTAAGGCCAGTGTGACTCTTTGTGACAAACTGAACCAAGCCATCTGAATTCAACCCCAGTGGCATCATTCAGCAGGCCAGACAGAGCCATGATTTAGGATATTCCCAACATTTTATGGCAATTTGTTTCATTTGCCGCAGGCCCATAACGATGCAAATTGCCATAAAGTGGGATAATCAGGCAGTAGAAGTGTCATAAAACTGCAGGGGAAACAAATTTCCATCTTGGAACTTCGCATGCCGATGAACATGGGGAAGAGTAAATGTGGACCTGGCTTTGCCTGTGTTCTCTGGTTGCCAAAGTCTATGCCAAGCAGAAACAATTCCATTTTGTCAATTTGTACTCATTTCAAGCTAAGGAGCAGTGGTGGAAGTGGACGTGAAAATATGAGGAAGCACTGGGCCAAAGTCTTTTTCAGATGCATGGCCTCTGCTACCAGGCGTGGCCCGGAGCAGGAAGGCCAAATGTATGCCATTAGATAGACAGAGGGCAAATGGAAAGACTGTTAGGGGTTGGAATGCTTTGGCCCTCTCAAATGTCATAGCACTTCTCTTGATACATTTTTGGGATTGTGTCTCTGTTTCTGTTGCCATGAAAGGCTTGTGCCACAGTGAGAAACAACAGGCTGGAAGTAGCAAGGTTAGGGCATGGCTCTTCCGGCCCTGCTGAGAGCTGGAATGAGGTTGAAATGAAAGCAGCCATGCTCACATAGCCATCGATTGCCTTTCAAATGAATGGAACGTTCTCTTCAGTGGCTGAAAAGCAACTGTCTTTGTCTTCCTGCCTCTTCATTTCTATTTTTTCCTAGCTCATGGCTCATGGGCTTGTGTCAGGAATCACGAGTCATCCCTGGAAGACCCATGAGGTCTGGAGCTTTCAGGTCTTACTCTGTTGCTGATAATGGGTTGTTTTCTGTAGCTTTTATATTACTGTTGCCTATTTTGTTCCCTGGTTTGTAATATTATTGCATTAGTGCCATTGGTTTGACAGTTCCCTGAGGATACATTCCATACCTTGGCTTCTACTAAGTGAACTCTTGACAGATATCTCAATAACATGGCAATCCTTTGCCAAGCTTTTGGTGTAAGACTTAAAATTATTTTCTCCTTTAAAAATGTAAAATATAACCCAAGAAGAGCATCTCTAAAAGTCCTCTGATTTGATTTCATAAACCAAATTTGTCATGAGCTCCAGATGAGCAAGATTATTTCCCAGTCATGATACTGCTGTATCCCAAGTCACCAAACACTGAAGCTGGTGGACAGTGCTCTCCTGAGTGCAATAGATTATTTTTCTATTTTTAATTAAAATGTGAACAGCATGCTGCAAGATATTGAATGAATTTGTTCCCTTTCTACCAGAAGACAAGCTCCTTTGGGTTATTATTCTGAAGGTGTTGTCTTACAGAATATATAGAGACCAGATTCTTCATAATGTAGAAATTTACATTGGCAAAAATCTGAGCAAATGAAAAATTATATCTAGGATACAGAAAAATGAACCCACTAGAAATTCTTATAGTGTTGGTGAAGGGACTGAGTGCAATATCCCACAGAACTCTTATGTAGGTATTATCCTTAATTATTTTAATTAATTAATTTTTAACTTCAATATAAATTAATTGATAATCTTTAGTGTATGGGTGTGTACGTGTGTATATATGTGTGTGTGTGTATGTGTGTGTGTGTGTGTGTGTGTGTGTGTGTATTGTGCATAACTGTTGAGGTCAGAGGACAACTTGTGTTGTCGATTCTCTCCTTCCATCTCTCCATGGCTTGGGGGGACTGAACTCAGGTCTTAGGCTTAGGTGGCAAGCACTTAACCACTAAGCCTGCTTGCCAGCCCTGAGACAGGTACTTCTTGAACAATGTGTCCACGATTTCTGCAAAGCCAAAGTGCAAAGAGCAAAGAGCCACTGTGTGCCTTTCGTGATCTCTTTTAGTGTGTTTTCAACCCTGATACTCTTCTCCTCCCAAACTTTCTACTGCCTTTGGGCCCCTAACATTTTTATTTCTCTAGAAGTTATTACATGAGTGGAACTTCCCTCTTCTGTTCCTACCCATAAGCACTTATTCAAGGCCCTTATAGTACTAGCTGACTGACGAAACCCAGTTGTTTCAGGTTGAAAAGGAAGTGATATACATTGTATATTCCCAAAGAATTTTTGTTTGGGAAGCAGTTTTTTTTTTTATTTTTAAGTATGGCATTTAAAAATTTTTATTTTTAATTTATTTTATTTTAATAACATTTTATGCAATATATTTTGACCATGTTTCCCCACCACCACCAAACTCCTCCCAGATCCTTTCTACCTCTGTAACTACCCAACTTCATGCTATCCCTCTCACAACAAAAACAACAAAAAAATCCCCAAAACAAAAAACAAAAACTAAAACAAATAAGACAAAAAATCAATAAGACAAAACAAAACAACAATAACAAAACCAAACCAAAAATAAACCAAAACCAAAATATCATGATGGCATCATCCAGACAAATATCATGATGGAGTCATCCAGACAAACAACAGGGAGGTTGATTTAATGTGTAAAAATAAAAGTACTATAAGGAGTATTTGTGTTAGGTACAGGGGAAAAGATGGAGAATTAATTAAATGGAGTAATTTACAACTCATCTGCCTCTTAGTAGAGAAAGGATTTTGAGCTTCTAAATATCAGGAAGTTCAACTGTGTATGTTCTAAGAGTCTGATGAGGTAGATAGTGGATGCTATCCTAATGTGTGGGAAGGTAGCTAACAGAAGGCAAATTTACATTTGGGTGGTAGCCCATAAATTTAAGGATTGAGCCTGAGTGTAGAGTCCTGAGTGATGATAAAATGAGGAAGGAATGGAAATGATATTTCTATTGGCATACTATAGGTTCTTCTGTTAATACTCAAGATTTAATCACAAAACTACCACAGAGCCTAGTTATAATGGTGATAGGGACAATGATGGGAAGAAAATACTTGGAAGTCTCACTCAGCCAAAACCATTGGGTTGCTTTTTATTTATTTCACTCATTAAAATGATCTCACTGCAAAACTAACAATGGAATTGCTACGCTGGACCTAATTCTGATCAAGTGGGAGGAACAATGTGAGTACTTACTAGTCTATAGCCTTATATACATCAGAAGTTATGTGTGATTGGAAATATTAGAAACATGGAAACTTCTTTCTAGAAGTGTGAATGGGATAAAGAATTCTAAATGCAGAAGGAGGGGGTTTTAGAAATTAGAGATAAATTATTAGTAAGATGAAGCATTTTTAAAAAAATATTTTTATATTTTGAAATTAAAGTATAAATACATTGATTTTCCCCTTCCCCTTCCTCCCTGCAACCCTTCCCATGTACCCCATTGCCCTCTTTCAAACTCATGATCTTTATTTTTTAAACTGTTGTTGTGTATATGTGTATATGCATACACGTGCACACATACACGGATATGTATATGTAGTACTAAATAATAAATACAACATTGTCTGTCTGTCTAATATTACCTGTAAGTACAAGAATCCAGGTTAATTGATGCTAGATAACCAGTTTGTACGTGTGTCCCCCCGCCCCAGGCAGCAGATTTCTCCCATTTCCAACATTATTTAGGTTCCTGTACTTCTTTGTCCAGAACTGGGGCCTCATGACAATTCCCCTTCTATGCGAGCATGTCTTTTGGTGTTGTTCATGTCTTGTTTAGGCAGCCATGGTGAAAAAAGCCTTCATGGGTGGAGCTTCTCTGACATTTGTAGGAGGTGAAATCTCATAGAAACTTACTGTCCCACTGGCTCTTACAATCTTCCTGTCCCCTCCTCAGCTATGATTCTGAGTCTTAAGTGCAGGAGTTGGATTCTTGCCATAGTGGAGAATTTTATCACAAGTACTGAATGCACATACTTTGCTGCAAGATATAATAAGTTCTACAACACATTACATGCTCCAATTCAACTTTGAGTGAGAAGTAAAATCAGTAATTTTTAAATGTCAAATGTGTATTTTAGGTAAATAGATTTTAATGATAACTTAGTACTAAGCACCCCCATATGTTCACGTGATTCCTAGGATTTGATTACCATTATAGAGAGCAGATGCATCAGCAGTTGCTGAATGCCACTGAGTTCTTCTGAGGAGTGAAGGAGCTGCAGAAAGTTAACTTCCACATGCAGTATAACAATCTTGGTCACAGAGTTCTGGTGGGATATGACATTCTCTAATGTACAGGATCAGGACTGGAAAAGGCATTTCCAGAAGAAGTATGAGACATAGTCATCAGCAGGTCTATCCTCAGGTTTCTTATCCATCATGCTTGAAAAATTCACTGACATCCAACATGCTTTTTCTAACTTGCCCCTACTTCAAGGTAGTAACTCTCTAGAGGGAAAAGGGGCACTTTCTATGAGAAGTCCTTCTTTTATTGACCTTCAATGGGGAAATAGGATAGTAATTAATGTTACACTCTCTGCCTCACCCTTATTCCATTTTTGTTAGAGCCTGGTATTTAAGCGTTCAAGTATCTTGTTCATTTGGGTTAAATAGACTGTTTCAAAGCACTTAGAAACTATACATACCACCTGGAACTTTGCAAAAGGAAAGTGAGAATGACCCAGGTGATAGGAGTGATTCCATCCAGTCAGTGCCATCCAAGAAAAAAAATATGAGTCACAGAGTAATGTCAAAATAAAAGTACAGAACTAGAAGATACTAGCAGAACACTAGGAGAGTCCATGAAAAGGAAAATGTCTGAAATTCTGTTTGATGCATTGACTGTTTCTGAAAGGACACAAACATATTGATGTCTTGACATTGGAACTGGGAACTGGATAGGGGCTAGAGGGAAAGTCACTTTGCACTAAAGACTATTTTACTTCTTGTATTTTAATTTTTATTTATTTATTATTAAATTTATTATTTATTTTATGTGTATAGGTGTTTTATCTGCATGGATGCCTATACATCATGTGTGTGCCTGGTGACCAAGGAAGCCAGGAGAGGGTTTTGGATACACTAGAACTAGAGTTACAGATAGTTGGTAGCTTCTGAGCCTTCTCTCCAGCCTCCTTAGTTTGTGTTTTTGATACAGGTTCTCTCTCTATATCCCAAGCTATCCTGGAATTCACTGCATAGCCCATAATGGCCTTAAACTGCTGGTAATCCTCCTGTCTCAGCCCTTGAAGTCCTGGGTTTTACAGATGTGAGCCACCATGCCTAACTGAGAATTTTTATCATTGATATTTGCTATAATTTTAAATTATTGAAGCAAGATTTTTCTAAAAATAGAGGCCAGTGTAAATATGATTCAGCATCATTGTATCTTATGAATTAAACAGAGAAATTTTTATTCTTGTGAATTTAAGAGAGAAAAAATGAAATGCCACTTCTTCATGTTGAGGAAGCTGTACATACATGGTCAGAGGCACACAGCAGAAGGGTCTTCTTAATAGCAGAAAGGAAAAGCAATGTACTAAAAAGAATAAAAGTCATAGGGAGAGTGAGGAGGAATACCAGAAAATGCATTTAAAAAGGAAGTCTTGATTATAGACGCTCATATAGCAGGGAATTTAGATTCTATTTGAAGTCACTAGGGGTGTGAGTGAATATCAAAGTCTCATAGGCAGCAGAGCAACCTTCTCTGATTTATGTTTCAGAAACACCATACTGCTGGTGATGTGGGGAGTAGATTTGGTCAAGGGCAAGTTTCCTGCCTGGAAGGAAGAAGGAGTTTCTGACCTTGACTGACACTAAGACTATTTTGTAGCAGAGTGTGAAATCATATGTGTGTGTGTGTGTGTGTGTGTGTGTGTGTGTGTGTGTGTATACATATTATCCTTGGTTCACTTACTCTGAGCATCTGGCATCTCTATATCCTGGCCATTGCTACATACAGTACAGAGCAGACAGTTTTGCCTTGATGAATCTAATATATGCTAGTATTATATACTAATTCATCAAATATTTATTAAATACTTGCTGTGTTAGTCCTGTTCTTGATGGTGGAGAGAAAGTCATGAGTGAAAGGGTTCTCCAAAGTCTACAGAAAAATTAAACAAAGTAATTTGATGTGCTTAAGTGCAATGAACTGAAAAAGACGGGGGAATGTGACTGGCTATGACTTGAATCTGGGTGAGAATGTTATGTAAGGTGATTGCAGAAGGAGTCTCTGAATTGAGATGACAGAGGCAAATGTCTTTATACAAGAGGGAGGAGCCATGAATTATTTTGTAGGGAAGTTGATGTGTGTGGCATGAATGCAGTCAGTAAGAAGGAGGACTGTACCAGAGGAGGTCACAAAGGTAGAGGAATGGAACCACCAGTCTCCAAGGCATTGCTAAGAGGATATATTGCAAAGAAATCATCATGACTGATCATAGAGGGAAGTAAAATGGAGTGAAATTAGAGGGGCTTGTATATGTCCAAGTTTATTTATTTATTTTTTTATGTAAACTTTACATTAGCAACAGCAGCAGTGACAGCATTTGATGAATTCTGGAGGTGGGACCTATAGGACTTGCTGATGAATTGGGTGTAGAGGTGAGAAAAATGAATCAATAATGAGGATTTGCTTTTGTGCTTAGCCAAATGTGACATTTTGAGGCTATGGGAAATTAATTGGATAGAGAATGAAGAGTTCTGTTTTTTCCACATCAGCCTGAAGTGCTTGCTGGTCTTCAAGTGAAGGTGTAAAGTATGGAGTTGTATTCATGAGTGTGGAGCTCCATGGTGAGACCAAGGCTGGAGACAGGAACCTAAGAGTTACTGATGCTAAACTGACTTGAGTAGCTGCTCACAAGGAATCCCTTTGGTCAAGTGGTGAGAGTCTCCATTAACTCCCTCAGCAGCATGCTGTTTGACATTTAGAATATATGAGGTACTTGCTTATTTACTTGACCCACGCTAGAATGTCACTGTGCATTCAGAACAGTGTGTCAGTTCTGCATGCTTTGGTTGCTCCCCACCTAATGTGTATTTTCTCTTCTCCTCATAAAGCTCTCAAAGTGCACATACAGACAAGGTGATGGAGAATCATCTCACTTTTTTTGTTTAGTCAATATGTATCCTTTGTTACATAGACAGTTTAGAAGGATGCTCCTGTTTTCTTCTTCCTTTTATGTGGAGAAACCACTGGCTCTTAAAGGGAATTAAATGATTAGACCTGAGTCCTACTAGATGCTTTTAAAAGTACTGAACTCTGAAACTGTGAGTCATATTAAGATTACTTCTTTTTCAGTAACAAAATGTTCTGGATTTGCATACCTGAACCTGCATCATGGGGAAAACTCACATCACAGAAGAGTGCTAATCTGAAATTGTGTCTTGATATTAATGATGTTTCTGTGCTGGAATAAACCATGTGGTTATAGAAAAGTTGGTTTATGCACCTTGTAATGTGTGGTCATGTGCTGTGTAATGATGTTTTTGTCAGTGATGGACTTCATATTGAATGATCACAGAAGGTTATAATGCAAGTAAAGAAACTTGTTATAGCAGTTTTGCCTTGTAATTCTTTGTGTTTGAGGTGGTACTAGTGTGACTAAACCTATAGGCTAACAGCCACATAAAAGAATAACACAATTATATTCAGTATGTAAGACTTAATAATGCACGATTATGTTACTAGTTCACATATTCACTGTATTCCTTATCATTATTCTATAAAACACTGCTTCTAAAATTTAGTTTAAAACAATGTGCTATATGATGATGCCTCACAAATCTGTGTTTCCTGTGCTTATGGTTCATGCTGAGGTCAGGTCCAGTGACTGATGAGATCATGCATGAACTCACTGAAGCTCTCATGCAGAGGGAATCACCTAATAATGTGTTCCTCATGTGTCACCACAATGTGTAACTGTAGAGAAAAATACCATCTAGTGTTGGTTCCAGAACCCGGATTTTGCTTTTGCTTTGCAATCTTTTATTTGTTTGGAACAGAGTATCAATAGATAGACCGGGCTGGCCTCAAGTTGTAATCCTTGTCCTTCTGCCTGCTGAGTGCTTGGTAAAGAATGTGGCTGTGTTCTGTCCTTGTCCTAAGAGCTTGTCTGAGGCTAAATTAAAAAGTAGTGAACTAATTTCTTTGGCAGAAGAGATTTAAGACAGCCTAATATAGACTCTGTTGCATGGTTATTAGTAATCATTATTATACAGTTCTACAATGAAAAAGAGAAAGTGGAGGACAAAGAAATACAAATACATAGTTTAGGGAATAAAAGGACACCCCTAAAATTAATGTTACAGCTACGACTTTCACTGGAAGACAGGCTGCAATTCTTAGGGAGAGTAGCACCATTAAGGAGGGGCCAAGTCTGAACTGGGATAAAAGGAAGGATGCCCCATCTCGCTAAGATTCCAACTTGTTAAAGGAAAAGCCCTAAAAAATTATCAAAAGTTGCTGCAAATATAATTTAAGTGAGGTGGGAAGAGGGTGAAATTTTATCCAAAACAGTTAGCCCAACTTGGCAGTGTCGTCCATGTGGTTCTCTCTTTAGAGTCATGAAAGATAAATAAGTAAAGAGATTGTGGAATTTTCCTCTACAGTTAAGGAGAGCTGCTGAGACCAGGAAATGGGTGGGTGGGGGCAGTCCCTGAATGAAAGACCCTAGAGGGCAAAAGTCTCTGAGAGGCTGCTGTGTGAAACTGTGAAAGTGAAACCTGAATTATACTGTAGGTCCCCAAAATGTTGGACATTCCAGAGCCATGGTATATCTGCCAAGGAGAGCAAACACAAGGAATGGAAACAGTGTGTGTGTGTGTGTGTGTGTGTGTGTGTGTGTGTGTGTGTGTGTGTGTGTGTGAAAGAGAGAGAGAGAGAGAGAGAGAGAGAGAGAGAGAGAGAGAGAGAGAGAGAGAGAGAGAGAGAGAATCTTACAAGCCCCATACCTGGAAGAACAAAGCCATCTTACCCGTTTGACATCAGACATGGAGTTACAGGATTTGATGTTTGCTCTGCTAGGTTTTGGTCTTGCTTTGGTCCAGTATTTTCTCATATGCCCCATTCTTCCCTTCAATTGATAATTTGTATTTTGTGCTATTGTATGTTTGAAATACATAATTTGCATCTTGGTTTTACATGTGGTTATAATTAAGAGATTGCTTAGAGTCTCAGAGGACTTTGTACTTTTTAAAGTGTTTAGACTGTAGGGACTTTTGTAGTTGGACTGAATAGATTTTACATTATGATGTGGCCATGGGACTGTGAGGGTTAGGGAATAGAATGCGCTAGTTTGAATGAGATGTCTTCCATAAGTCTCATTTGGATACTTGGTCCCCATTGTTACTGCTTCTTAGGGAGGCTTGGAAGCTGTGTTCTTGCTGGAGAAAGTCCATCACCTGGGAGTGGGCTTTAAAGTCTCAAAAGCCATGTGACCTATCCAGTTAGCTCTTTCTGCCTCCTGTTTGTGATTTGAGATTTGAGCTTATGAAACCAAAACAGGAGTCATACTGTTACACATTGTTATTGAGTCCCGGTACCATTCTGTTTCCTAAGCCTAATGTACTAGGGATTTTTGCTGCAATGGCAATTGGAAGGCCAAGGAATGCCACAAAGAAACACTATTCAACAAATCTCACCCTAGACAGTTATTGTGGGGCAGGGGGCATATACAAAGCCTGCCTCTGAGCAAGGATGGAGGAGAAAGAGAGCAGGCTGTGAAGGCATGGGTTTTATAAAGGGGTATAGTGCATGCTATGTGTATATTGACTCCTTGGCAGTGATGGTACTAAAAAATTGATGGGGACTAGATATTCTTAAAGCTGACAAGGTGGCCTTTGCCTCTTCCTCCAAGAAGAATGCTGCTTCTATGTCAATCAATCAGGTATAGTTAAAAAAAAAAAAAGAAAAAAAAAAGAAATTCAAAACTTCAAACAAATCTCCAAAAACATAAGAAACAACTTGCCTCCAGCCTCCAGAATATGCAACTGGTGGCAATAGTAGAAATGTGTTGTATTTGATGGCTAGTGATGATGTGGCTGCTGGTGCAGAGTTGCTGAAGGCAGTCTGGGGCACATACAGTTCTAGAATGTGGTTTGTCTTCAGTTTACCAATATTCCTCCCTCTTATTTATTATAAGGAAATATTTAGGCATGACTGGTGAGGCAGGAATGGGGGCACCATGCTCTTTAGACTGCTTCCTGTTGTCTGGGGCCATTGATACCTTTGGGGCAATGTTGATTCTCACCTTCAGGACATATTCCTTATTCATGCATCTTTGGGTCTGTGGCTAGCGCGGTCGGTAGTCCTCCTGTGACAATACCTGATTGATTGTTTGGTTAGAAATTTTTTGAATTTATCATTGGAGAAGTATAGAGAAGAAATTGATAAAGCAGGGTGCAATTAGTAAAAGCAGGAAAATGAGAAGGAAGGAGTCAGGAAGGGCAGTGTCCTCTTCCATATGGGATTCTCAAAGGCCCAGGGGCTGGAGGCCTCAAGGTGTTCATTATCTTTTTTTTTTTTTGGAGGTCTGTTTGAAGTTGTTGGATTTTATTTTTTGCTATACCCTATTGATTGACATACAAGCAGCATTCTTCTTGGAGGAAGAGGCAAAGGCCATCTTTTTTAGTTGTAAGAAGATCTAGTCCCTGTCAATTTTGGAGTACCACCACTGCCAAGAATTAATTTGTCCTTGAATGTTGAGTATGGTTTGAGCCACCTGTTGGAGGTCCTGGATGAATTGGGAAGAAAACTGGTGATACAAGGTCAGAGAGGTAGTCAGTCCTTCTGTCCTGGTGGTTATTCCTGTGACATCCAAAAGGGGCAGGATTTGAACTGTTCTTTTATTATGTCGGGCAGGTATTAAGTCCACAGTGGAGTCAGTAGGGGCTCTTCTCCATGCATCACCCTCAACTTGGGGAAGAGAAATACTAGTGTGTAAACTCCTGACCAACTGGCTGATAGACAATGGAAGGTGAGTATGGTAGACTTGAGTACCACAAAAAATGAAGGTGTTGTGGATGGTAGGGGACTGGGGCTAAGGTGGGGTATTGAGGGTGAGGTTTTGTTATAGTCTAAGAAATTTAATTCCCCTGTAAAATGTGTCTCAGATGCTTTAAAGCAGTTTGCCATGCCAAAGAGGGTGATATGAAAAAGGTAGGGACTTGGGGCAGTTGGTAAGTGGTGAGGTAAGGTTATTTGACAGGCTATAGAAGAAGCTATAAGCAGCAATTTTCAGTTCGCCTCAGGAGGAACATATGGCCAGCAATCTCCAAAGTGGCCAGGTTAGGTGACATTAAGGAACTGGAAGGCTGAGGTAAGAGTCTGAAGCAGGAGATGAAATGACAGGTTTGTATTATTCAAGGGAGAGGACATTAAAGAGGTTACAACCTTGGAGGAATGATGAGTCATCTCCTCTGTTTCTCCTATCTCCAGGGGTTGAGTAGTCAGGATATATTTTCTCTGGATCATGCTCACCTGGTGCCAGGAGCTGAAGAAATGGTAGAGGTTACCAGTAACACCTCTTTCCCACCTGGGAGCCCATGGGTCCCTTATAGAGATGAAGGGCCCCATTTCGTCCATAGAGGAGGGACTTGGGGTGAGGATGTGCAAAGGATACATGGTATTGTCAAGGCCTGTATGTGCAGCCTCCATAAATGTATGGCCGTTCTTTGTAATAGCTTCTGTCTGGTCATACAAGAAGCAGGTGAAAAGGTCATGGATTGAAGGAGGAGGGGTAGATACAGGAGTGATGGGAGCTGTAATTGACTCCCGACAGCCTACTATGGAACAATTTCCCAACCCTGTTTGGAAGGAGTGTTTGTTAGAAGTAGGGTTTCTTGAACCTCAAATCTCCATATGTGAGAGTTGCCCTGGACAGAAGTGGACAGGAGTAAAAGGAGGGAAAGTCTAATCCAGTAGAGTTGAGTACAGCTGCCAGGGTAAAGCCTCATTCTTCCGGAACTGGGGACAAGGTGGTTGATCTCAGTGTTCTCTGAAACTGAAGGGATCAGCGTCCTATTGGGGTTGATATGTAGGAAGGGAAGTTTTCTTAAGGCAGATGAGTAAAGGGCTTGAGGTGTGATAGGTGAGCCCAATGAGGGATACCCTCAAGCTCAGCTATGGGGGTTACAAGTATTACCTTGAAGGGGCCTTGTCATTTAGGGGAAAGGGTTGAGGGACATTGGTCTGGAGGGGAGAGAAGGACCTGATCCCTAGTGCTGATTGGCGATGGATAGGAATTGGCATATGACTCAGGTAAATAGTGGTCAGTAAAGTTCCGTAGGAGGGAGTGAAGATGACAGAGTATGGGGGTGAGTAGGTGATCAGGATAGGTGGGGGTTTGGGTAAAAGACTGGGGGCCATAAGTGGTCATCCATAAATGAGCTCAAATAGCAAGATGGAAAGAGATGTCTTGGGGAGAGCTGTTAGCCTGAGGAGAGCCAGTGGTAGGAGCTTTACCAGTCAAGGTGAAGTTTTGTGAGTTTGACAAGAGTGGTTTTTTTTTTTTTTTTTGGGGGAGCGGTTAGTTTGTTCTATCTTTCCTGAGAACTGGAGATAGTATGGGACATGGAAATGCCAAGGGATGTTGAGGGCTTTGGATAGGGTTTGGGAAATCTGGGGGATGAATTCAGGACCACTGTACAACTGGAGGGAGGCAGGGACCCCAAATCAGAGAATGATCTCCCAGAAAAGGTGGTTGGAGACTGTCTGAGCCATTTTGTTGGTGGTAGGAATGCCTCCACTCATCTTGACAAGGTGCCCATTAAGACTAGTAGGTACCTAATGCATTTGACTGTGGGCATGTGGAGAAAGTCAAGTTGTCAGTCAGTTCCAGGGAGAGAGCCTCTGGCCTGCTGAGTTGGGGTCTGATATTTGACAGATTTTATAAGAGGCAGTAATAGCCCTTAAGAAAGGCAAGTCCTCAAGTTTGGACTGCAGGTGGGCCTTAATAAAGTGAGACAAGGCTTGGATATTAGGATGAAAGAGCTGGTGTAGATAGGACAGAATTTGTCGAGTGTCAGGAGGTGATAATGGGATGTGGGATGTAATGTAAGGATGTCCTGTGGTGGGTGAGATGGATCCAGGCCTCCAAGGGCCAGTAGCTCTAGCTGCCCAGGTGGCTTGATTATTTCCTTTTGAAATTGGAAATATTGGAATTGTTGATCTGGTGGGACCAGTATAGCCATGAGGAGATGGCTTGTTTTTAACTAGTTCTTATAACAAATTAACCCATATTTTTAATCTATGTTCTTCCATGCACCCATTACCTCATCTCCATTTTGCCCATCCTGCTTCCTCTGCACCTGGCTGGCTACTCTGCCTTTCCTCTTCCTAGAGCTTTCTCTGTCCAGAAGTACCTCCTACCTAGCTATTGACCATTTAGCTTTTTATTAAACCAATCACAGTGCCGCATGTAGCTCCATCAGCATGCAGCTCGGGCTGCATGCAGAGTGCAGCCCTGGTGGAGCTGGGGCCTGCAAGGCCACAGGCAAGTGGCTTTTTGGTGAATTCCTGCTCCACGTTGGGCACCAAATGTAACATGAGTCTTAAAAGGTCTTATTAAATAAAAAACATGGAGCCACAAGCTAACCTTACCTCACCAACTCCACAGCTTCCAAGGAGAATGACTTCCTGTTTACCCAGGCTTATATGCCTTGCTGTTTTGCCCTCTCATTGGCTCTTAGCCCAACTATCTCATTTCCTCTTCCTACACAGCTCTGTCACTGTCTGTCTGTCTGTACAGACCTTCAGGTCTCTATGGTTGGTACTGGGATTAAAGGCGTGTGTCACCACACTTGGCTCTGTTCCCAAATGTGGCCTTGAACACACAGAGATCCTGCCTGCTAATGGATTAAGGGCGTGTGCTGCCTGACTTCTTTGTTTACTTAAAATGGCTGGCCTTTCCCACCTGATCTCCAGGCAAGCTTTATTTATTAATGCACAAATAAAATATTTCAGCACAAATAAAATATCACCACATTTAGGCTTGTTTTTAACTAGCTCTTATAACAAATTATTTTAATATTTTTAATCTATATTTTTCCATGTACCTATTACCTCATCTCCATTTTGCCCATCCTGCTTCCTCTGCATCTGGCTGGCTATTCTATTTTCCCTCTTCCTAGAGTTCTCTCTATCCAGAAGCCCCTGCTATACCTCCTGCCTAGCTAGTAGCCATTTAGCTTTTTATTAAACCAATAAAGTGACATATCTTTACACAGTATAATCAAATATCTCACATCATTTCCCTCTTTTTGTCTAAATAAAAAGGAAGGTTTTAACTCTAACATAGTAAAATTATAAATAATAAGAACAATTATCAGGTAAGAATTACATTCACAGTGTTCAGTTCATTTGTATTTGGCAAATTCAGAGAAAATATTCTAATAGCTATCCTATCTTGGTGAGCCCAAAGTTTTGTACCTATTTTACCTTCTATCATAACTAAGGAAAACTATAACTATATAGTCTTCAACTTCATCAAAGACACCAGAAGGATATAATATTACCTGAGTAAATAGCAAGTGCAGAGCAAGCAACTTCCGAAACTAAGAAATGACAGAGACATCTGGCTGCCTGAACAGTTACCCCAAGGTTCCTCTGCAATGTTGGGACATCTATCTTTGGCCTATAGGCCTAGAATATCTGACAGGATTTCCTGTGAAGCAGGATATTTAAAGAACTCACCTGCCTTGTCTTCGCAAAGTTTGGCAGTCACTTTCTTTTGTTTCCTGCTTGTCCAGTTTGGACAGCATACTGTCAGCAGTTGAAGCAAGGGCAGTTTCTTGCCCAGTGACTAACTTTTGCCACAAAGAAAGCAAACTCCATATGGAGGTTCTTCAATGCCCATCATCTTCTCTGAAGTATATTGGTGCTGCCAAAGCAGATGTGTCTCATCGTCATGAAATGCCTTATTTTATTAAAATATCTGAAATGCCATATTCTGTAGATCTCTGAAGTGTTTGAAGACTACTTGTCTATCTAAAATATATTTCTGTTTGACCTTGAAAACATACCTAACATGAATAAAGTTTGATTGTAATAGGTGACTAGCTACTAACCTGCATTTCTTTATTATTTTAAATAATTTGAAATAATTACTTTTAAAGACTAGAAATTTACATTAATTTGTTAAGTGAGCTGCATAGGTACAGTTTCTTAAACAAGAGTAAAAACACATGTACAGTGCATTCTAACAAAAATAACTTTGAATTTGTCTCAATATACAAAAATACCTTAAACATGGGTAGAAACATATGTACAGTATAACAAAAATAACCTTAAATTTTTATCAATATACAAAATCCATACCAATGTAAGATATTTAAGACTAGTAGTTGCTTTTTAAGTTTGAAAGAGTAATCTGCCCTTTTATCCTATCATTTTTATATACCCCCTTTTTCTCTTCAGAATGGGATCCCTGAGTCTAATCTCCTTTGTTCAGCTTTTTTTCCTTTCCATTGTCAATAACAACTTGTAACAAACCCCTCTAAATGATGACAAAACCCATAACCCACTGAATGACCAAACCCCACCCACCTCACCTCTTGGGATAGCAGGTGTCATGTTCTCTTAGACTGCTTCCTATTGTCTATGGGTGACGGTATCTTTATGGAACTCTAGAAAATTGAGATAATGGTCAAATCCTGGAGAAACTAGCCATAACATTTGTTACTTAGTCTCTGTGTAATGGGGGAAAGTGCAAGGCTTATCTGAAGTCCTGGCTAGAATAGTCTGTGAGGCTGGACCATCTCAGTCATCAGCCTTGAAGCTGCTATGGATACAGAACCCTGGGGTAACTGCAACAGAGGCACTCAGAGAGGCTAAATCACTTGGGACACTTGTTTTCATTGGTATCTGGTCCCCTTGTTCTGAAAACACACTAACTTTCAAGGGTAACACACATATCTGCATTAACACAAATATGAACTATGCATTGTACACAAGGCAGCCGAAGATGATTTTTTTTTTGTTTTATGTATGAGCAGGTAAAATATACACTACCTGTCTTGTAGTTTTTCTAGGTTTATTTCTTTATGTCTGTAGCAAGGATTTTCAGGGGGTCTCCCTGATCAAATCTGATCTCTTTCAACCTTGAATGAATCCACAGCCTTTCATTTTCTGTGGAAACAAAAGAATAACCTTTTCTCCAATGCAACATAATTTTTACTTCCATTTTGAAGTTATGACATTTAAAAATATATAGTTTGGTTTAATTTAGCCATTTCCATAATCCAATGTCTCTCAGTAGTTATTGTTTGCTCATCAGCAATCAAAAAATTCAAAGTCAACAAAACCCCATGTAGGATCCAGACTCTCTGTGTATTTTCCATCTTTATGAGGCTTATCCTTTTTATATTATTTTATTCTCTCTTTAAAGCCTATCTTATTATTTATAAACTATTTTTTCTATGGCTGTCTATATTCACTTTTTCTTTTTTTTTGAGCCTATGCACATTTTTTAAACACACTGTAACCTGTTTAGATTTTTTTTCTGTCTGGATCTATCTTTATTGAGCACCTGCAGTGTTCTCTGACTGAGTGAGGCAAATCTTAAACTGCGATGTCACCTGTTGTATAGCTCAGCTTAGTGCACGGTGCATGGCACTGGCAACTGGCTCCAGCTCTCAGGCAGCCACGTCTCTATGACACCTAGACTATGCCACCTAAGACACCGAGGTCACCAGGAAGCTGCATTTGACTCCATGACCCGAACTTTTTTTAAAGTTTCTCAGGCCTTATGTGGATATATGTGACCAGACACTGGTTGCCATTTGTAGACAGAGTTTTCTTTGGGCCATCAGCTCACAAAAACAACATGGAGAATTATTATTAATTATGAAAGCTTGGCCTTAGCTTAGGCTTGTTTCTAACTGGCTCTTATAACTTAAATTAACCCATATTTTTAATCTAAGTTCTTCCATGCACTCATCTCCATTTTATCCATCTTACTTCCTCCACATCTGGTGACTCTGCCTTTCCTCTTCCCTGAGCTCTCTCTGTCCAGAAGTTCCTGCTATACCTCTTCCTGCCTTGCTGTTGGCCATTTAGCTTAAAGCAATCACAGTGACATATCTTTACACAGTATAATAAAATATCTTACTACTTTGAGGGGTGGGCATAAATAGGAAGTAAGTGTGGCATCTTCTACTAGTGCCACCTGGAGAAAGGGAACCTGGGAGAGAGGGAGAGTTTGTAAGCCTTTATATGTTAAGAGGTTGGACAGGTTGTGGGAGGGGAAGAGAGTGGTAGGTGACCAAAACGTTGGTTTTTTAGATTAACTTGGCAGCTGCTAAAACATGAATGCAGGGTACCCATCCCTGGTGAGGTCTAATTTTTTTTGGACATGTATACCATGGGTGTAAAGGAAGATCACAGTTGGTGGCCTAGGACCCTGGGGGCCTATCCCTCTTTTCCTGTTACATAGAGGGAAAAAGGATGAGTTAGATCTGGAAAGTATAGGGCCAGGGCCTGAAGAATGGCCCTTTGGAGCTTCTGAAAGGGCTTAGTAATGGATATGAGAAGGGGTTTTTGTGAGGGGCCAAGGGCTGCCTTGTATAGGGGTTGGGCAAGGAGGGAAAAGGAGGGGGATCTAAGAGCATAAGAGGCCAGCTATTCCTAGGAATGATAAAATCTCATAGAGGGGATCACAAGGGACTGGATTAGGTGTTTTCTATCCAAAGTAATGGCTTTGTGGGTTGGAGTAATGGTTAGTCCCACATAGATGACTTGAGGAGTAGACAGATGTGTCTTAGAAAGTGATACTTTATAGCCCCAGCTGGATAAGAAATTTAGAAGAACAGAAGTGTTAGTTTGGCCAATTTGTAGGGCTGGACTTCAGAAGAGAAGGTCATCTACATTTTGTCTAAGTTTAGACTTGGGGAGAGACAAAGAGAGTAGATCAGAGGCCAGGGCATGGCTAAATAGGTGTGGGCTGTCTTGGAACCCCTGGGGTAGGACAGTCCAGGTGAATTGAGTAGAGAGGTGGGTGGCAGGGTCAGTCCAGGTGGAGGCAAAGATGTTTTGTGACTGAGTGTTGAGGGGGACATAGAAAAAGGTATTCTTGAGGTCAGGACTGAGACATGAGAGGTCCCTGAGGGGATAATGGAAAGGAGTGTGTAAAGGTTAGCTGTAGACAGGATGGAGGGGGACCACTGCAGATTGATGAGCTGGAGATCTTAAGCCAGTCAGTAGGCCCCATTGGGCTTTTTAAACTGCAAGTATAGGGGTATTAAAGGGGGTCGATGTGGGGTGAAGTAGTTTTTTTCTTAGGAATTCAGAGATGATAGGCTTAAGTCCCCCGAGGTTCTAGAGTGAGAGTGGGTACTAGGCTTGGGTGATAACTGGGTAGTATCTTGTAATTGGATGTTGACCGGGGGAATGGTGTTTGGCAACAGAGGGGTTTTGGAATCCTAGACTTGGGGGTCAACCTGGGAGACTGGCAAAGGAAATGGCATGTTGGAACCAGTAGGTTGAGTGGCTAGAAGAAGGAGAGGGACTACTGGAGAGCTTGAGGTTAGACAAATGGGAGGAGCAAAGGAAATAGAAATCCCAGGAAAGAATGAGTGAGAGGAATATCCTTGAAAATGCAATTGAGTGGTGGGGTCTGGCAAAGTTGGAAAGGCTGTCTCCTTACCCAGGCAATAGGACAATAGACAAATGAGAAGGAGAGATGGGTCCCCAAACTCTTGTCAGGACCAAGTAAATGGCCCTAGTGTCCAGGAGGAAGGAGATGGGTTACCCTGATAATGTAATGACTACTACCCCAAGCTCCCTGTAGGAGATGACAGTGGTCGGGCCAAGGTAGCCTGAGCCCCTTTAGTTATCTATGGCCAGACCTATGAGGTCAGCTGGAGGGTGATCTAGGTCTGATGTCCCCATGCTGTAAAGGACATGGGGGGGCAGTCAACAGTCCAAAGTCCCTCTTGATGGCACTTTGGACATGGCCCAGGTAGCCTGCAGGGGCTTAAGGCAGGCCTGGGCCCAGTGTCCCTCCTGACCACATTTGAAGCAGAGACCTGGTGGTCTTCAAGTCTTGGAGACAAGGGAGCCTGAGCAGTTACTGAAGCTGGTTGAATGGCCTTGGCCAGCATTTGATATTTCTGTTTACAGGCTTTTCATCTCTCCCATGGTACACCTTAAAGACCAGTGCCAAGGTGGAGTTAGGGGTCTGCTTGTGGAGTTAGGAGTCCTCTCTCCAAGTGCTTAAGCTTGGCACTTATGTCAGGGAAACTCTGGGAAAAGAAATAGATCACGAGGAGTTGTTTCCCCTCTAGCTTTCTCGCATCTAGATTGGTATACTGTAAGAGGGCCTTTGTGAGGTGTTCTAGGAATTGAGATGGGTTTTCATGTTTGTCCTGGATGACCTGTTGGAGTTTCTCACAGTTCACTGGCTTAAGGGTAGCCTTATGGAGACCTGCCAGGAGGCAAGTTGTAAACTGATCTCTAGCTACAATGCCACATGGGGTATTGCAGTTCCATTGGGGATCCAAGTCATTGACTACCTCAGCCACAGCTGGGTGTGCTGTTAATTTGGTGGATTTCATCGGCTTGTGCTACAGCCTGCTACCAAACTCACCTGTGCTTTTTGAGAAGTAGGTTGTTAGAATCATATACATGTTGTGGAAGGTGAGACTATAGGATTGGGTAATACATTGGGATTTTTTTAATGAATGTAAAGGAGTTAGAGCTATAAGACAATTTTTTTTCTGTTTGAGAGAATTAACTTAATGAAAAAGGGACATGTACCTTGACCAGGCTGTCCACCCCAGCAAACACCAGCAGAGGAAGAACCAGAGCCAAGTTAGGCCAAGTAGGGAGAGGTAGAGGGGGTCCCATGGTAGAGTGGGAACCAGTAGCAGGGGTGCTGAAGGCTACTGGTGGGGTGAAAGTGGGTGCCAGTGAGTTTAGAACAGCCTGTTGATGACGAGGGAGAAAAGGAGAGCAAAGGGGTTGGAGGAAGAGAAGGAGCTGTGGGTTGGCTCATTAGCAGGATCAAGAGTAGTGAAGGAATCATCTTGTTCAGACTTCATAGCTTGAAGGAGCTGAGTGAGGGAACAGGAAGAATTGCTGTGGATGATTAATTGTTAAATAAAACACTGATTGGCCAATAGCCAGGTGGGAAGTATAGGCAAGAATAACAGAGAGGAAAATTGAGAGAACAGAAAGGCAGGAGGGATACTGCGAGCTGCCACCAGGACAAGGAAGATGTAAGGTGCTGGTAAGCCACCAGCCACATGGCAAAGTATAGATTAATATAAATGGGCTGAGTAGAAGAGTAAGAGCTAGACAATGGTAGGTCTGAGCTAATGGCCAAGTAGTTTAAATAATATAAGCGTCTGTATGTTTATTTTATAAATGGGCTACTGGACTGCCGGGGCTTGGGAGGACTTGGAGAGAAAAACTCTCTAGCTACAAAGAACAGAGGGAAGAAAGGTTTGGAGAGAAGGTATGAGAAAGCTTGGACATAGGGAACCTCTCCCCATTTCCCCAATTGCTGTTAGTAGGTGTAAAGGTCTCAGATAATATTGGGATCTAGGGTGCTGTTGGGTAGACATTTTGGTTGATTATCTAAGGGGCATTGAGGCCATATTCGACTGCAAAGGCAGATAAGTTTAGAGAACTGTAAGTTTCGCTCTAGTGGAGGGGTTGGAGGTTCTCCAAGAGGCATCCAAAAGGGAAGCCAGAAGATATGGATGATGCTGTTCCCATGGGTAAGGAAGAGGGGAAGGTCCTAGGCCTGAAGTTCAAGGTGTTCCCCAGACCCAGGAGGACCAAACTGGAAGACACAGCCATTCAGTGGATCATCACCACCTGAACAGGGATCAAGGCCTAAAAGCCCAAGGAGACTTGACATCTGGTACCAAGGCTTTCGAAACCAAAAGGTGAAGACTGAACTCAAAAATGAAGCTTCACTCAAGGGAAAGAGTCAGAGGTGGAGCTGATGAATAGCTCAACTGTAGCCTTAAAGACCATGGTTGGGGGAACCTTTGCCTCCAAGGATACTAGAGGGGTGCTGGTCACTCAATGGTCACTCCCTCAGATCCAGGGAAGAGTTTATACTAACCAAAGGGAAAACTTACCAATTGCTACTGTTGGATGGGGTGGCCAGCAGTCAGTGAGTCAGAAGGTGAGTCTGTTGCAGGTGGACTAGAGATAAGGGATAGGATCCAAGTGCAGCTTAGACCGGTGAGGAGGAGTGCACAGGCACCAGGATGTCCTACAGAGTCTCAGCACCAATGTTAGTTTTTTTTGTGGCAATGAGAGGGCCAAGGAATGCCACAAAGTCACACCATGCAACAGACCTCACCCGAGAGATTTATTAGGGGTAGGTATACAAAGGCTGCCTCTGAGAGAGGATGGAGGAGAAAGAGAGCAGGCTGTGAAGGAACGGGCTTTATAAAGGCATACAGCACATACGCATAGGAAGAATCTATAACTTGTAGCAACAGCAGAAATGTATTGCATATGGCGGCTGATGTAGAGTGGCTAAAGGTGGGCCTGGTTCTAGAATGTGAGTGGCCCCTGGTTTACCAACATAATGTATCCTGAAAACCATGTTTTTCTACCTACACTGAACTTGTGACCCCATGATGTATGCCCACACCTTTGCCATGCTAAATTCCTGCACCTGTGATATATAATTGCCCTTTTTGACTTATGAAAATGTGTCTTCCTAGATACCTCGATGATTTCCTTCCACATGATAGATTCTTGCACTTATCTACCCCACAGGCAGCCTTGAGCCCCGAGTTCCCCACTATTTTACCAGGTGCTAACAGTCAAATATCTCAAGAGCTGTTTTCTACCAGCCCTAACTTTTCCTCATAAAAGGGACCCCAAAATCCAGTGAGGGGCTGCTCTCTGAAATCCCAGCTATGAGAGAAGCAGCCAGTTGGCCAGTTCTAAACATAGCTTGCTTTAATCAGACAGTCATGGAATTGCCCCCCGTCCCCCAGCTCTAACAAGCTTTCAACTGCTGCTCCCACTGCCTGTTGGCTGCACTGCCTGCTGCCTCTAATTCTTCATGATGGACTCTAACCCTTGGGAACTGTAAGCTTAAAAGAAACTCTTCCTTCTATAAATTACCTCAGTCATGATGTTTTATCACAGCAATAGACAAATAACCAAGACACTACCAAACCTGAGTTTAGTTTGCAATTCTGAAAATAAAACAACAGTTTAGTCTATAAGAAAGTTTCTGTACACCTCTCTCTCTCTCTCTCTCTCTCTCTCTCTCTCTCTCTCTCTCTCTCTCTCTCTCTCTCCTTCCCCCTCTCTCCCTCTCTCCCTCTTTCCCCTAATCTGAATTATCTGTTAGTTTAAAGAAAGACTCTGGCTTTCAGCTTTTAGTGATTCTCATTACATTGGTGTTGTCTGTAAAAAGAATCATACATGTCTGAATTCTCTTTCCCCTTTTTATTTTCAAGTCTGAAAACCAAGTAGTGGAATAACCTTTCAGGATTTTGAAGGGGCAAGAGTCTTGTCTTTTCTATATGCCTTGTCCTGAGGAAAGAGGAACCTATCACTCTTGACTTTCTGTTATGGGTTCTTTTTTTTATAGCTATGAGACAAAATTCCAACTGCAACTTGCCTTCAGTTTGAGCTAGTATCACAGACACACAAGGGTTAGACAGCAATGTCTAGTTCAACTGTTTACATGTAAAAGCACATTGTTTTTGTTCTTCTGTGTACCTTCACATCACACTTAATGATTTAATCATTTGTTCAGTGTGTTGGGAATATGCTATATCTATGGATTTCATTATTTATGCTATAAAAAGCTTTGTGAAAAGATGAATCCATTACTCCTGCTGATATTTAAAGCAGATTTATGGCTTTCAAATATAGCCCCAGATGTTAAAATTTTAATTCCATTTGAATGTATTATTTAAACACTATTTCAACATTAAATCTTGCTTTTTGACTCTTGTAATATCACATTTTCCACTACATTTTATTAGTGTTTTAGTAGTGTTTGGTGTGTAGATAAAATATTTTCTTAGTCCCTATTTATAGTAATTAGACAATAGTTCTCACTTATCCACAGTTTAGCTTTCTATACATTCTGTTACTGTTGATCAACTGTAGTCTAAAAATATTAAGTTTTTTAATATTAAGGTAATTCATATTAAGAAATAAGCAACCTAGGGGTCTTAAATACTTTATATCTTGTTAAAATTATTTTGTCCTATTTATTGTGGCCACTTTATCAATTAACATTATTTTCAGTATTACAGAAAAACGTGAGAGAGACCAGATGCCTGTAATTTCAGGCAGGCCTGATGTGGGGATTGTGAAATGATAACTGGGTTTAAGGAGGGACTATTGTGCAGGAAAAATGGAAAAGCTTGAAAGTTTCTTTCACTGGAGGGAAAATGCAAGCTGAAGAGAGAGAACTTGTCTGTATTCAGATAGTTTCGCTTCTGTTCTAACGCAGCAGCAACATTTCAACACAGGTGTCTCAGAAGTAACAGGCATATATTCAACCCCAAATTCCCACAAAATGAGCATTCAGCCGAAAATAGATTTAAAAATGAGCTACAGATCACTGACAGGGACATGACCCAGTGAGTGCAAAGCTGAGGATTGGTGCAACTGAAATTTGTGATTAAAAAATAGAAGCTGCTGCCTTCTTAGCTAATGATGTGTGTGTGTGTGTGTGTGTGTGTGTGTGTGTGTGTGTTTGTGTGTGTGTGTGTGTGCGCGCGCGCGCGCGCGTGCGTGTACATGTACATGTCCTGAGTATGCTATTCCACAATTAGAATTTATTTATTGAACAGCAATAAATAAACAAGATTTCAATGGTTTAGTGGTTTCAATGGCAGCAGTGTGCCATAAAATCTGCCTACCTTGGTGGCTTGGCCAAGGCAAATGCAGGTTCTTATTCCAATCTGAACTGTTAATATTAACTCTCATATGACATAGCTTTCAGTAATCCCCCAGCCATGTGAGTGTGTGTGTGTGTGTGTGTGTGTGTGTGTGTGTGTGTGTGTGACAGATGAATACAGGTTAAAGAGTGCAGCATAGTTTCAGAATGGATTCAGAAAAGAGTCTATATAGATGAACATGGGGCTGCAGAGCAGTGCCAGGAGGGGGCTGCTGGAGTCAAGTTTGAGAGCTAAGCTGCACAATTCATCTGCAAGATGCAAGATGGAAGGGCAAACAGGGTCAGGAGCTGAAAGCAGATAAGGAGCAGGAAATGGGGGTCAGGTCCTGATCCAGATGAATGGACAGGTGGATGGGCAGACAATCAAGTAGACTGTAACAGCAGTGGGAGACTGAGCTGAGTCAGGGAGTCCTTGGTCCTTGATGTATATACCAGGTATCAGATGATAGTTTGGTGTGGGTCATGCCCTCTTAGTGTTAGGTTTCCATCACTTCATGGGGTCCAGGTGAGGGAATTACACCCTTTCTTTGATATGATGTTTCAAATAAGTTCTTGGGCCTGGTTTCCCTGATTTTATTTTAATATGCCCATGAACACCTACAGTTTTGATTTTCTCCAGTATACTTATAGGATGACTCCCATTTAATTCCCAGGAGCAAGTTACTTATCAGTCTGTGTTAGATGGTAGAGGCCTGCCAGACCATACAATTCCTGGGTCCACCCAGGGTTTGCAATTGTGCCTTTCCCTCAAGGTGGAATAGAAAGTTGCTTTCATAATGGAGAAAAAGGTGCAGCCTGAAAAAAACTCACAATTTTATGCAATGAGGAGGAAGAGTAGGACAGAGCCTGGTCTCAACAGTCACATGCTGTGTGTGTCCATGGTGCATGCAAGTCTCTGCTCTACACACTTCCTGTGCTTTTCTAGTCAGCTACGGAACTGGGTTTAGCAACGAGGGGATAGGTAGGATTTTTTTTTAAAATATAGAGTACAGGGAAGACAATGGAAAGGAACATGATTTCTATATTACTCAGATTATGATAGATTTTGTGATTTCTTAGATTCAGGGAACATTTTTTTATTTTTGTTTGTTTCCATCATTCTAGTTTTTACTACTATCTTCAAAAAACCAAAAGTAGTTAGAGAGTCACAAAATGTAACTCAGAGAGTGGGCAGCAGGCATGCAGTACAATTTAGCAGTGGGTCTGTAGATGTGTTTTTCTGTGTACATGTAAATTTATGACATACGTAGAGCTGGACAGGCCATTATAGCACCATCAGCTATGATGATAGAATGGAGCTGTTGAAGGCTCTGAAATTTCAGAAAGCAAGACTGAGGATTTCTGATGTGGGAAATGACAGTGCAGCCTAGATTGCCTAGAGAGAACAGGTGTATCTCAGCTGTCAATTTCAGATGTGATTGGATGCTAAGAAGGAATGCATCCTATAAATGGCTTCTCCTTATCATGAGATCTTAGCAGACACATCTCTTTCTAATGGTGACAGATGTCACACTGGCTCTAGGGAAAGGTGTAAAGCAAATGATGTTTGTTGTGGAGAATCTAGGTGTCCATTAAGTCCTCTGCCTCAAGTCCTCTTGCCAAATCTGTTCCTGACAAGTGGATTTTATCCTTATAATATCTTAATGTGTAAAACCTGGAAACTGTATCAAACTTTTAGCTTTTTTGAGATATTTGCATTTTACTGGTGGTGTGATTTTTCTTCCAGAGATGTAAAGAAATGCCTGTCTAACTCAGATAGAGGGGCACTGCCAGACCAAAGAAAAAGTTCCCTCTAAGAGTTTATTGGTGTCAGGATATGGCTGACTCTTGGGCAGTTGCATCACTGAAATGTTCCACTTCCCTTGATGGGCAACTTCAGAAAAACTGTGCCACCTAAAGGTCGTAGTCTCAAAGTTAGCCTTTATCTCTTTGTCTAGCATCCTTAGGACCATGCACAGCTGGGGCAGGACTACACATTTGGGGCAGAAAGGAGAATTTCATGAAACCCTACATCCTCATGTGGAAACACCAACAGTCTCATTGATAGAGATCTGGCTGTCAGTCAGGCAGCTCTGCTTATTTCCTTCCTTTGACCCCAGGCCACGATCTTCTGCAGGTTACCACAGCCTTGGTATAGCAGTCAGAAATTAAAATCTTGAACTAAAGAATTGAAATGCCCAAACTGCAATATTTTAAATTAATGAGCCCATGAGAACTTTTTAAAAGAAGAATTCTTTATGCCTTTGAAAATATGCTACATCAAAAACAAGCCAATAGAACCATAAATAATTTGGTAAGTAGTTATTATATTTGTTATTTTTTTCACTTCAAACATTTCAACAATAATTTCACTTCTGGATATGGTATAAGAAGTATATGTGAGCTTCAAACTTTAAAGATGTTGTGATTGTGATAAACACTTGCATGTTTCAAATTTAATTAATTTCTTATTTATCTATTTTGCACTGTTATCTTTTTTCTTTTCTTTTTATTAAGAGATTTTCTATTTGTTTTACATATCAACCATGGATTCCCCTGTCCTCCCTCCTCCCACCCTCCAACTTTCCCCCCAAACCCAACCCCTATTCCCACCTCCTCCAAGGCAAGGTCTCCCCTGGGGAGTCAGCAGAGCCTTGTACACTCAGTTGAGGCAGGTCCAATCCCCTCCTCCCTGCACCAAGGCTGCACAAGGTGTCACACCTTAGGCACTAGGTTCCAAAAAGCCGGCTCATGCACTGAGGACAGGCCCCGGTCTCACTACCTGTGGGCCTCCTAAACAGGTCAAGCTAAACAACTGTCTCACTTATCCAGAGGGCCTAGTCCAGCTCCATGGGGGCTCCTCAGCTATTGGATCACAGTTCATGTGTTTCCACTAGTTTGGCTAGTTGTCTCTGTACTTTTTTCAATCATGGTCTGGATATCTCTTGCTCATATGATCCCTCCTCTCTCTCACCTATTGGGCTCCTGGAGCTCTGCCTGGGGCTTAGCCATGGATCTCTGCATCTGCTTCTATCAGTCACTGGATGAGGGTTCTATCATGACAATTAGGGTGTTCAGCCATCCGATCACCAGAGTGGGTCAGCTCAGGCACCCTCTCGACCATTGTCAGTAGTCTATAGTAGAGTCATCTTTGTGGATTCCTTGAGACCTCTCTAGCACTCTGCTTCTTCCTATTCCCATGGGGTCTTCATTTATCATGGTATCTCTTTCCTTGTTCTCCCATTCAGTTCCTAATAAATTTCTTGTATTCAATTTTCTCTAGATCTTGATCCTGAGAGGGAAAAGCTGAAGAAAAGTCTACCTTTTATACATAGGTGTTATTTCAACTTGAATTACCCTTCTGTCTTACATCAGGATTGGAGACCTTATTCTAGGTCTAATGCTATTTCTGACTTGATAGTTATTTAAATTTGTTTGTTCCCCAAAGGTTCATGTGATAGAGCTTGATCTCTCATGGGGTCTGTTGGGGGTATAGTGGACCCCTTTAAGAGGTGGAAGTTTCAGAGGTTTCTGTTGTCCTTGAAGGACTAACTGATGTTCAGTGTGAGTGAGTTCATTTGTTATTTTTTTGTTGCTGTGATAAAACACCTTGACTAAAGGCAATTAAAGAAGAGTTTATTTTGGCTTAACAGTTTCTGAGGGATACAGGTGTATGATGGTGGAGCAGAGAGGTGGCAGCAAATGGTAGGCATGGCAACAGGAACAGGAAGCTCAGAGCTCACATCCTTTACCATAAGCATGAAGTCAACAGAGGGAAGTAGAAGGAGAGGAATTTTACTTTCAAAGATCTGCCCTACCCCTTGGTCAATGTTATTCTTCCTCCAGCAATGGACTGTTGTGTAGCAGCAATTAATGAGGCAATTCCACATAGTTTATCTGGTAATTAAAAGAGGTTTATTTCAGGGTAACTTACAACCAATAAAGTGTCAGTTACAGGATCCAGGAGAGGTGAGGTGCAGTCCAGTGTGGTTCTCTAGAAAACTCTGACTTGGTCTGCAATCCAGCATCCAGGATCATAAGGAGCCAAGAGAGCTGGCACATATGCATCTCAGGTCTTAAGGGGTGTCCTCTCACCCACACCCCAGGGGCAGGTCATAGGTAGGTGTGACAGTTACCTGCTGCCTCACTAGGGGCAGTGCTTCAAGGTCAAAGCTGGAACAGCTACCCACTACACTGTTGCTGTAAAAAATCTTAGGTTTTTTTTTTTTTTTTTTGGAATGTGGAAAACTTTAGAACCCTGGGCTAGAAATGTGGCTGAAGGCTGTAAGCAGAGCTTAGCAGGCTGTCCTAGGCTAGGTCCTAATATGAGCTTGGAAGGCAGCAGTTCTAGGAGCAATGAGGACTTGTCCAGATCAAGAGGCTTCAGAGGAGAACAATATTAGGACCAGGCTAGGAGCTATTCCTGTGACATTTTGGCAAATAATGTACCTATGGTCTGCTCTGGTCCTAATAACTTGACTGAAGCTAAGTTAAAAAGTAATGAACTGATTTCTTTGGTGAGGAAAATTTCAATACAGCATAATACTGGATCTGTGTCATAGCTATTATTAATATTTTTATATAAGTCTACGATGAAAAGAGTAGGTGGAACAGAAAGAAATACAAAATGTACAACCTAAAGCACAAAAGAGCACCATTAAATTTACTCTTGCAGCTGAGACTACCTCTGAAGGAGGTAAGATTAGCACCATCAAGGGGAAGCCTCCTGCTCTATACTAGAGTAAAGGGATGGGTGCCCCTCAGAGGAAGACCCCACCCAGCTCCCATCTTGTCAAAGTAAAAGTTTAAAGGGAACTTTCTGCTCTGAGACAGTAGCTGAGCTAAAAGCTGCTGCTAATGTGGTTGTAGGGGCTTAGAGCCCATTCAGGCTGGATTTTGTGGTGGTGTCCACATGGTGCTGGGTTTAGAAGCATGAAGCATGCAAAAGGAAGGGGCATTGCTTCTTCCTCCACAGTGTTAGAGAGCTGCTGAAGCTAGAGGGTGTATGGCGAGGGAGTCCTGGCATGAAGGCCCTGAGGACCAGTGTGCAGGCTTATGAATGTGAAGCTTGGATTGAATTAGAGAGGGTAAGATGTTGGAGAAGCCAGTAGAGTATAGGAAATGCAACCAGCCTCAACCAAGGGTGGGGAGAGAAAGAGAAAGGGGGGGTGCATGTTGTAAGAAGCAAAGCTGGAAAGACAAAGCCATATAAGCCCTAGACACTGGGCATGCAATCACAGGATTTGGTGTTTGTCCTGTAGGGACATACAGAGATGGAGTCACCCAACAAACAGAGATGGAGTCACCCAACAGTGGACTGTCAGCCTCCCACACTGTGAGTTAAATAAACCTCTCTTTTTTATGAAGTTCTTTGCTAATTTGTTACAGCAATAGAAAATGAATACACAGAGAATACTTTTGAACAAATATGTATATATTGCTTAAATATATTTATAAAATAAAAATAAACTTTTGGGTCCAAGTTTCACACTGAATCATATTTAAATTATATATATATATTACATTTAAAAATCATATAATAAATATTATATAAATATATTATGCATCATATGCATATAATTAATTTAATGTGAAACTTGAAACAAAAAGTTTGTTTTCTCTTAGTATGGTATTTTAGACACATATAAATTGCTAACATAACAGGATGCATAAATTAGAAATCATGCTTGCATGTAAGTAAATCCAGGTTCAGTATCTGAGGTCCAACAGAAATGAAACAGCAAAGAGAAGTGACACTTCAGTGCTCTGATGGACTTTGGGCTAAGAATAACTTCTGTTTCCTTGATGCTATGACTTTAGGTTGAGAACTCTCCATTGAATTGAACCTGAATGCACTGTGTATAAAGCAGCAATAATAAAACCTATCTTATAGCACTGCATAAGTTACCTAGTATGGAGGCTGATATCATGCATATGTTATAGGATTTCCCCAAGTCTCCAGGTGCTATTGGATCTTAGCCCTCAGCAGTGGATTCAGCTCCAGTTATGGTGGCCAAGGACTCTTTACTCCTTCAGCCTGCTAGGGTGGGCCAATAACTCATTTGAACAAGTGCAGTTCTCCTTGGTTATCCCTAAGCAGCCAGATGGAAAAGCCTGCATTTCCATATTACAGAAGAGGGAGCAGAGTGTCGGCTGTCAACTGGAAGTGTGCAAGAGGACTCATGGCATCAAGTATTGACCAACGGGCTATGGAAGATGAGAAAAACATGGAAGATAAATTTTACTCCTCCATTTCTCCCTCTCGTGAACAGTCTATTCCTCAGTAAAGTTTCTCTGCATGTCATGTCTGAAGAAATGCTGTCAGCCTGGGCTAAATTCATTTGCATAGCAGGCTATGTGCCTTATGGCCTATGGTGACACATGACCAACATAAGAATGTATCATCTTGTACCTCTTCTCAGCTGTCTGTTAACTTTCTCTTACTTTTTCTTAACTATAGAATTATACCTCTCAAAAAAGTATAATTTAGTTGTTATATCATGCTCATTTGTTTAGAGAATCTCTATAAAGATACTGGTTTGCACATGATACTTACTGTCTAAATATTAATTTTCTTCTGTGCTAATATTTTCAGTCTAACATTGATCAGTTCTATGATAAAGTCAAACTATGTCTTAGTTCCTCTATCCTTTGTCTTTTATTATATCTGAACACATTTTACATCATAAGAATGGATTTTCTTATTTGATCTGTATTTGATCCTGAAAAAGAATTAATTGTTTTGTGTGAGGTTTGGTTTCTAGAAATCTTGACTTGGTCTAAATTCAGGTTCTAGTGGAAGTCTCTCATGGCATCTTTACCTCAAAAAAAATCTATAGATAGGAAATTTATAACATATCTTATTTGGTTAAAGTTCACTTATTCTGTGGCATTTCTAGATTCTTCATTTAAGTTTGTGAACAGTATATAAGTTAATACCCAAATCATCATTTTTTCTGTGGTTTAACTAACAGTGATGTATTCTCTATACTACAGTGAACAGATAAGTGTAGAAGCTTACAAACTCTAGATTTTATGCAGTAAAGTGTCAGTCTCAGGAAAAAGAAAATGTCTGTAGATCAAAATTCCATCTCTCATACCTAGCGATTTATAGCCACTGTTATTTGGTAGATCCTGTGCCTATTTCTCAAAAGAAAAATATAGATTTTATGTGTCCAGATTCTGGTCTCATCTTAGAAACTGCAGACACAGTTAGTTTCTGACCAGTGGGTAACTAACATGAGTCTTAATTATTATTAGATCTGTGAAAACAAGGATAATTAGTACAGGTGCCACAGGGTTGAAGCTTAAGTTTTACTAGAGCAACTGTTGAAGAGTCTTCCTGAAACATACATACCTTTGCTCTTCCATCCCCAGTAATCACTGAAGATTCATTTTAAAAGTGAATCTGTTCCCCATCTTCTCTGAAGGGATTTTAATCTCATTTGAATATCTACATACTTTATGATGTATGGTCCTGTATTATTGGCAAATAATTTTTATGTTTGAATAACTGAACTTTTAGCATAGAGGCTAAATCTCATGATTCTTTGTATTAGTTTCTTGAAGAGCATATAGCTTTTAACATGATTAAAAATGTTTTTTTTTTTGCATTGAATTTTTCCTTCCCATCTTATTTAACTATTTTGCTGTGTGCCAAACACTATGCTGAGTATTTTGTAATTAAAATCAATTCTCTCTCCTTGGACCAGCAAAGATCAATATGAATATTTCCTAAATTATACAAAAAAGCAATATTCACACAAAGAACATTTCAGCTGTGGGTCACCTATTGGTTGGAACAGATCTATATGGATTTTAATATTTGTGACCCAGACACTTCTTAACATTTTTTGATTATCAAGTTTGCTTTGTTCTTACCATTGATCCATTCTCTACCATTGTTCTTGGTGTTTCTTCAATTTCAGACTCTCCCAAGGTACCTCAATATTCCGAATCACTTAGTTCCTGTGTTATCACTGTGTGATTTTGGGAGGATGTGGGCATTAGGGCTCTGCTACATTTCCCAGTTTCTTTTCTGTGCAAGAAAATTCATTGTGAGAATGAGTGTGCATTTTTAAACAACTGCTAATTGTTAGATAAAATTTTATACTTTAAATTTAAATACAACATGCTATTTTTAAGAGTGGTTCTGCCCAATAAAATTCCTGCAATGATATAAATTTCTAAATCTGTAGCATTCTAGAGAGTAGCCACTAACCACTGTACCCAAATGCACACTCTCAGTTGGTTAATTCAGTTGAGGACCTGGACTTTTAATTCAATTTAAGATAATTTAAATGGCCTTTGGCATGAGTAGCTTGTGGATACTATGCTTAATGGTATAGATATTATCACTGACAGAACTTCCTCAGATATGTTTTATAAATAGGTTAAATATCCTTGGAAAAAGTGTGGTATCCTGCAATGTGTTACCCATCCCCCTGTTGGAGATTCACAGTGTGCGAAGACATGTTTAAGGCACTAAAAGACCCTACCATCAAACAAGCACATCACATTTGTTTATAATGAGTTTACTCAGAATTTTCTGATCGTATTTGCTCATGGACTCAGCGTCCCAGTATCTGTGGACAACTTGTGACCATATTCTCAGCTTTGAAAGTCTGCTTCAATAATTCTTCATATTAAAAGATTATGTTATAGCTTCAGTAAGACTTATTTCCTCCTGCATTTCAGAGGAAGCATCAAGATGACTTAAGTAGGGATAAAGGGAGCCTTCTCTAAGCTCTGTAAAATGTGATTTGCTCCAAAGAGATAGATCATGACATTTTCCTCATGAGCACGACACTTACAGCATCTGTGAAGAAATTATCCGTTCTGGAGGTAGTACACGTTTTCTGAGTACAGGTATGACTGGGATGCTGGAGCCATGACCTCTCCTCACTATGGCCTGAGAAACTGGCCATGCTCCCTTTTGAAGGCTGGTTAGTAGCATTCAACTATGCAACCTTGGAGACCCCGTTGCCATCAGCTTATCCCCTAACAATAACATGGGAAGGAATATGATAACGTTCAGTTGTCTTTTCCCTTTCCTCTTAATAGACAAGGTGGTGATGCTCTGGATGAAATTGGTCTGAGGCTGAGAGCAGATCTGTTATTGGAGAATTTGCTTTAAATTATGAAATTCACAGAGCCTTGTGGCAGAGCTGGCCAGTTCTGCTGCAAAAGACACTCGCTTGTCTGTGTCTTGCGTTCTGTTAAATATTTCTTATTTCCTCAGAATACACCACAAGGACCATTTGACTGTCCCCTCTGGCTTCTGCATCTTGCTTCCAGCATGAACAGACAGGTAATAACCGTTCAGCTGGGCCATTACCTCTTCTAAAGACTATTATCAAAATGGTCATTATACATAATGGAGATGATTACAGGCAGCCTGAGAGATTTTCTAGATACATCTCTACAGTAATAGGTGGCCTTTTTTAGCCTTATATATCTGTAGGGATAATACTAGGGCACAGAATACATGACAAATGGTGATTTTTAGCAAAACTCTGTCAGCTTTTAATGCACTAATTGGATTGTGGATTTAAATGACATTTATGCAAAAATTCTCTGAAATTTTAACTCTTGAAAAATACACTGCACAGTAGTAGCATTCCAAGAACAGGAGTAAAAAGATATAGAATGCATTGTCCATGTTTAACTGTGCAGTCACATATGCAAGGATACTGGCATTAATGAATCCTTGGAGAGCAAACTCTTTTATAATGAAGTAACTGGTCTGTAGTGAAGCCAATCAATAAGTATTTATAGACCTTGGGCTACATGCCAGACACTGGAGATATGGTGGTTAGAAAGAGCAAAGGGAAGGTTAGAAGCTTAGGATTTAATGGCTTGGTATTTTTTTAAAGTCACATTTAAAAATTTCTAGATCTGAGACAATAATGCCTTCTTGTTATTATCCCCAACAATTTGAAATCAGTTGCTATCCTGGGTGAAAATATAAATTCTGCTTTATGATACACAACAATTTGCTTCTCAAAAGTCTTTCACCTTTAAAATCATAACTTCATACAAATATTTATATAAGAATTTTATCTTTATATATGAGTGTGTGTCTGTGTATGTATATGCAAGTACTCCATGGAGTCCAGAAGAGGGTCTTTGATCACCTGGAGATGGAGTGACAGCTGATGGTCAACGAGCTGCCTCGTTGGGATGCTGGGAACTGAATTCCATTCTCTGCAAGAGCAAGTAACATCTCTTCAAACCTCCAGGTTTTATTGGAAAGATTATCAATTCCCCATAATACAATTTTGGAGGATAAGATTTAGTAGGACCCAGTCAGTTCAATAGGATGTTAACATGATATTCCTGTGTATCACAATATTGATGGGAGACACAAGAAAAAGCAAGAGGTGGATAATAATCTGTCATTCCAAAGAAAGGTAGTGGATGCTAGATCACCTATGTTTGATTGTGAAGGTGTTATAAAGACATCCAGTTATATAAACTGTCACCCCACATTCCTTTTTGCATAGAGAAGGAGTTGCAGTAGTGCTTCATTGCAGAGGTGCATCCATGCTCAGAGCTTCAGAGGTTTTCTTCATTATGCCAGGGGATAGACCAGTAGGATTTTATTAGAGAATGCAGCTTCAGTGTGTTCAGGAACTATACCTGGGCCAGGTTTGCCAGGTGATCCTCAGCTCCGGTGCCTGTTGTCTCCTAGGATACCAAGCTGGCTGGCCTGTATGGACAGAGCATTATCAGTAGAGCACTCTGTTACCAAACCCGAGGCGGTCTTAATTTCAGAGGAAGGAATAGAGTCATGAATAGAAGAACCCCCAAAGGCATTTGCCTCTCAGCAAGAAGATAATCTAATGAATGTTCTTCTCTAGAAGTTTCTTAGGAACCTGCAAAGGAAGCAACATTAGAAGAAGGTTGGTATCCTTCTGTATCTGTCACTGTCTCCCTCCTATCTGAGAAACCTGTGGTGACATCCACTCATTTGAAATAGCATCCTCTCAAGGCATAGACTAAGCTACATGTTGGTTCATGGAACACCTAACAGATAGGAGGTGGATTTACTGATGGATCCTAAGGTGTGTACCCCAAGCACTTTGGCTGGAATAATGTTCTCATTGGCAATGGAAAGCAAAGGGCTTAATGTTTGCTCTTTGAATAAGCCCTGCATTGCCTCAAAGACACTTGTGCTGGTCCACCTCAGCCTCTGTTGCAAGGCTGTGCTCACGAAAATGTAAACTCATATTTTGACATGCCAACTATGCATTTTTCTAGTCTTTGGATTGAACACTCAGGCACAAGGAAAGAAACTGTCGCCATTTTCCAACCAGATTTCCAGAATTGTCTAAACACACTAACATTTGTCCCCTTTCAAAGAAAACCAGAGGGAAAACTTGGGAACTGGTCAGTCTAAACACCCTCTCTTTAATAAAAATGATTTCCAAATGGGAAATTAAAATATTCCAAAGAAGAGCAGGCTTTATGTGCACCCTGCCAAGATCTGCCACGGAGCAGCACCTCAGAATTGTCTTTGGCAAACTAGGATAAGAGCTGGAGAATCTCTGTGTTCAAATCAATACCTCTTCTTCTCACAAGAGGCCATAACCTTCACAGGATAGAGGACTAGCTCATGTGCCATCCTGGGCTAGGTTCCCTTTAAGAACCTTCTGCTTTCTTTCTCTGAGCTGAGTCTCCAGCCAGGAGATCTGTGTTATGGAATACTCAGCCTGCACTTCCACATGACTTAGTTAAGGAATCAATGCTTAGAGGGGAAAGCTGTGGGAGCAACCTGTGCCTAATGAATCCATTTCCCCAGTTGTGGTGTCTGCAAATTGTGGAACAAGAAATAACACAGAAGGCTAGACAGACATAGTCTAATTAAATTAATATGTCTAAACTGAATTTACATGAAATGACTGTGATGTGAAAGTTGTATTGTAAGGAAACAAGTAGAACTGTAAAAAAATAAAATATTTTAATAGGAATCAATAGTCATCTATGTTTGTTTTTTAAATGATTAAATGAAGACCAAATATATGTTTGAAATGTCATCTACCATTTCCTTCAGTGTTTCTTAGATAGTCCACTCTCATAATTGGTTACTATGAGTTGTACCATGGAAATAGTAAAAAGGAATATCCTATTGATTTTACTAATTTCAGTTATTAATATAAGTGGAAATTTAAAATAAGGTTTTAAAGTAAAAGGAAAAGAGAGTTCTCTGTAGAAAACATTTTATTTCTCACTGCTGTGGCATTTCCCTTTACATAAAATAGGAGAATTTTTGAATTGTTAATCCTGAGGTTGAAAGGACATAAGGAACTGACATGTGACCCCTGAATGAAAAATGTAAATGCTAAGGACTTTGGTTAGCAAGTTACATGTGTAGCTGAACAGAGATTGTCGCTTCCTGGCTTTACATGGCACCATCAGGTACCAGTGATGTGTGAATGTTCTGCATGGACCACATGAGGGGTGTTCCCAAAAGTGCTGTCAGTTGTGTACCAGAAATAAGTGTGTGGAGTGTATCCTTGACAATCAGATGATTCTGGATGGAGCAGTGGTAGAGTAAAGGACAGAACATTTCACAGGTGGATGCCTCAGACACTCCTGCTATATTAACTTCTTCAGTCACATACACTTTCCCCTCAGAAATTAATGTTTTATGGTTAAAATTTTCCTATTTGATAAAATAATATCTAATTGCAGGCTTCCTTTCCCTGTTCCTTTCTCATAAGTGATGTTAATATCTACTTCCAAATCCTGTGGAGACCAGGTCTCTGTACTACATACACCCAGTGAAGAAAGAAGTCTATGATTGGTTATTTTACATGCCTCCTTTTACTGTATGCCTCCTACTTCTCCCCCTCTTTTTGGTGACAATAGCAGATTTTCTTTCTAGTGACCTTTAGTTAACAACCTTTCCTCATTCTGCTCAGTATAGTTGGTTCCCACCATGATTACAAGGATAGACACATGTCTTAGAACTGACCCACTTATGGTTTATGCAGAGATTAGGGCAAAGATTGAAGCTTACCTGAAGACTTCCTCTGGAACTATTGGGAAGAGGCACTTCCTTTTTGCCAGAGTTTTTGAGCAGGAGAGTTGTGGAAAAGACTCTTTGAATAGCTCATGTGCGCTATTTAGTTTTACCTTAGGAGTAGAAGCCAAGGGATGAGGCAGAAAACCCTTGGTGTATGTATCCAGAAACAGATGAGATCACATGTATTTTACTTACAAGAAAGAATAAATTGCTTCCCAATTTCCTTAGTTATTTTACATTAGGTTCTGTCACTGCAGATAAAGACCTGCCTATTAAGTACTTATACTCATGGTTAAATTGCTTTAAGTAAAGATTTACAAAAACTGTTTCTTTACTTTTCAACCTGGGAAAATTCAAGTGCCTAGAAAAAGGAAGTGTAACAGGTCCCCAGACCTTAGTACGGCTAATGCCATGTAAGAGGCTGCATTCTACCTTAAAACCCAGATGTAGGCCCCAAACACCTGCCAAAACGGGTACAAAGACCTAATCCATCATAGACCTAGTCCATAGTTCCAGGAAAGTCCCTGTATCTACTAACCTTGCTTTCTTGACTTTATAGTTTTGATTCTTGCTAATCGAAGTATGACAATTAGGATGTGGGTTTTATTTATTTATTTATTTATTTATTTATTTATTTATTTATTTATTTATTTAATGCTTAAAAGACAAAGGACTGTAAGGCTTGGTGCTGCATGATATTGGCAAGTTCTCCATGTATCCACCAGCCAGAAATAAAGACTTTCATTTTGGCTTTAAGAATGTCTTTTGTGGTGGTCTCTGGCAGGTGTACCAAGCAACCAGAGAGATCCCCAGAGACTAAGACACTAGGACACTGGAAGTCATGGATCCTGTCTTGGGCAATAACATGGAAAGATGAACAGTTGCTAGAGGGTGTGCACCCTGAGACGTTCGCCTTTTGGTTTGGCCAGGTTACCCAGAGAAACCCAAACCTCTGCCTGATCTCTCAGCTCCACTGGAAGAAGTTAATGTTTCCCCTCTGTATGCCCCAGTGAGTCCTCTAGGTGTACTTGGGGAATGGGAAATAGTTTCCCTAGCCACCATTCAGGGAAGGCAGAGGGAGTGGTAGTCTCTTCCAACTGGGAACCTTTCCCCTCCACACATGCAGAGTGGCTCTGACTATGGGGGGAAAGGTAGCCCCCAAGGGAGATTTCTAGGTGGGCCCAAAATTTGAAGGATTTCCTCCACCCTTTTCAACCAGTGATCTGTAAAAATGGAAAACTTAGAATCCTCCATTCTCTCAGGCTCTCGATAGTCTCCTTGAGATGTACAACCACCAGCCCTGACCTGGCATCCCAGGTCTGCCAAAATCTCCTGGCCACACTCTTCATGGCTGAGGAGCAGGACAGGATCTAGCTTGAGTAAGAAAGCCACCCTCAGCCTGGGTGGAGGATCCCTTGGGGACAGCATAAGCTGAATAGTGTGGATTTTCTTTTCTGCTCACCTGACTGGGACCTCAACACTGATCAGGGTAAGGAGGCTCTGAACAATTCTTCCCAGGGCCTTTTAGGAGGTTTGAAGGCAGCTCATAGAAAACTCACTAATCTGTCTAAAGTGAGGGAGGTAATACAAGAGCTCCAAGAATCGCCTGCTGGTTCCTGGACTACCTCTGTGAGGCATACTCTAGACCTAGATGTACCAGAAAATCAGACAGCAATCAATATTGCTTTTGTTATTCAATTGTTCCCAGATATTAGAAAGAAACTTCAGAAGTTAGAAGGGCTTGAGGGTATGAATAGGTCCCAATTACTGGAGATTGCGCAAAAGGTTTATAATAACTGTGACTCTATAGAAGAAAAGCAGAGCAAAAGATTGACCTAAGCAGCAGTGGCAGTGCTCAGGGAGACCAATAAAAGGCATCCCAGAGGGGAAAGCCAGAGACACTGGGAAAGGAAGAGAATAGAGAAGGGCTAATGTGCTTATTGTAAATAAAAAGGACACTGGAAGGATGAATGCCCAAATCAGAAGAGGGAAGAAGGACTCCTTATCATTCATTTGAGAGAGGACTAAGAGGGAGCCAGGGCTCCATTCTACTGAGCCTCCAAGAGCCCAGGGTAGCATAAAAGGCAGGGGGCAAGTCTGCTAAATTCCTAGTTGACACGGGAGTGGCCTACCCAGTCCTGACAGAACCTTTCAGACCAGTGATGTCTCAACAGATGGCTGTCCAAGGGACAACTGGACAGATTGCTCTTTTCCTGATGGCCTCTCAGATGGTAGCCTTGGGACAGGTATAGTGACCCACTTCTCCTTAGTCATGCGAGACTGCCCTATCTCCTAATTGGAAGAGAATTATTACAAAAACTATAGCCAGTATATCCTTCAGGGACAGCACCACTCACCTTACTTTGAATAGTACTTTGCCCAACCCATATTGCTACCAGTTGGAGGACTTCCTCCTCCAACTAAGTCTGGTTCCCAAAAATGACTCTCAAGCTTTAAGATACCTGGAGATCCTGTTTCTGCCAGTTGGCTTGTTTGTTTTCAGCCAGTTGTTACTACAGTCATGCTAGTGAAAGAAGCTGGACAAGCTGACCTTAGGCCAGGAACTATTCCTAACCACTCCACATGTACTCTGCAGTGGTCCCCTGTTGCTTAATTCTAATGGCTCCCTCGGGGGAGGGGGTGAGAAGGCACAGCATCAATGACACAGCATCAATGACACCAGCAGTCAGTTGAAGGTAAACAACAAACTTGTTTATTTAATAACTGGGAAAGCCTTATATACCCTCCTCCTAGCACCCAGTCTGTGTTGCAATCTGGTGGCATTGTGTGGTCATCCCTCATTGGCTGGGCACAATCAGGAACTCTGACAGCACCTGTTGCTAGGCCTTCAGGCAGACTTCAGATTGGCTCATAAGGAAGTATGTTATGTGCATGCCTTGGCAACTGGTTTGAGCCAATTTCCTTGACCCTATGGGCCTGTCCTACTACAGTACCCCTGAGGGGCATCCTAGAGAGATGGATGTCCAACAACTAAATAATGCATTATCAGATGCTTCAAGACCAGCCCCATATCTGATTCTGTAAAACTTCAGTCATCAACCCAGCCAGCCTGCTACCAAACAATAACCCACCAGAGCCCTACATGATTGCTTGGAGGTGAATAATGCAGTTGAATCCATCTGACCTGACCTAACAAATGTTGCACTACAAGAAGTGGAAGAAGTATTATATATTGATGAGATCCATTCTGTTCAAGACAGAATCAGGTATGCCATGGTCTCAGTTTCTACCTTGGACAGAATAGTATAGGTCCAGCCTCTCAGATGGAAGACTTGCACATCAAGTGCTGAGCTTAAGGCATTAACCTGGGCATTTCACTGGGATAAGGACAAAGCCGTCACTGGTTACATGGATAGTATGCAATTGCCACAGTCCATGCCAATGGTGCCCTCTGTCAAGAAAGGAGGATCCCCTACCTGGGCTAGAAAGGAAATAAAAAACAAAGAAGAAATCCTTGCCCAGCTAGTCCATATGGCTGCCAAAAGAAGTAGCCATTGTCAACTGCAAACGGCACCGAAAAGGGGATTCCCTGGAAGATCAAGAAAACAGAGCAGGTGACTTGGACACCTGGAAGACAGCCCTAAAGTCAGTGGAGTCTCTTTAGATCTTGGTTACCTGCCCAAACCAGAATTGCTCCAGCACCCAAACTACACATCGAAAGAAATCAAGTGGGCACAAAGGGAAGATGCCAAATAAGAGGCAAATGGCTGGTGGTTCTTGCTGGATGAGAGACCTGTACTACTTGCTACTCTTGGAAGACAAATTATCACCAACTTCCACCAGGCCACTCATCTAGAGGCATCCAAAACTGTTGATTTACTCAGTCCCAGATATGACATCCCTCAACTAGACAATATTGTCACATTGTGTCCAGGTATACCACTTGTGTACAAGTGAAACCCAAAGGAGTAAGAAAAGTCCTAAAAGGAGTCTGCACCTGAGGAAGTATCCTGAGAGAACACTGTGATGTGGAATTTACAGAGATCAAACCCATGGATCTTGGATATAAGTGTTTATTAGTTTTCATAGACCCCTCTGGATGGGTGGAAGCCTATCCTACTGGAATGGAGACAATCTTACTGGTCACCAAGAAACTTCTTCAAGAGTTGACTTTTAGATTTGAGCTGTCCCTCTCCCTGAGGTCCAACAATGGCTGGCTTTCACAAAGTTTCCCCAAATCCAGCAAAGGTCCTAAATGTTGATTGGAAACTACATTGTGTCTGTAGGCTAAAAAACTCAGTACAGATAGAAATGATGAATAGGATATTTATGGAGACTTTAACTGAGTATGTCCTTGGGATCAGTGAAAATTGGGCCAAGCTTCCATCACTTGCCTCCTAAGAGCCAGGTGCACCCCATACTGGGAGGTTTCACCCCATTTGAAATTATGTTGGGAGGCCTCCCCTCTCCTTCATAAGCTAGAAGATGTTCAGAAGGCAGATATTACTAATTATTCCCTTCTCAAGTACTTACAGGCTCTGTAACAAGCTCAGAGGCTGCATGCACCCTTGCTGGTGTCTGAGTTTGTCCACAAGTTCTAGCCTGACAACTGTATGTAGATAAAGAGGATTCTGACTTGGAGCCTGGAGTCAACCCGAAAAGGAGCATACGCTATGGTCCTCACCACCCCTATAACAGTGAAAGTTTATGATATCATCCTGTGAACCTACCACACTCAGCTGAAAGAGGCTATAGATGTGTCATTATTGGGTCCTCCAGCCAGCTAAAGGTAAGACTGACATGGGCCTTATGACTATGATTGCCTTATTTCTTGTTTGTTGTTTCCCTATTGGAAAGGTCCATAACCCCCATTAATTAGAATTAATCAAACAATAAGCTCCACTTCTAATACTTAAAACTATAAATGGAACCAACCTAAGATGATCCTGGGGTACCTCCAAGGGAGGGTACCTGTTTAATGTCACCAAGATTCTCCTAGATAGTTCCTCCTACACAGATTCCTGTGGCCACACATACAAGGAATAAGTATTGGTCCCAAGTTGTTATATTCTTAGTGTCTCTTTAAAGTAAACTAAACTAAACAACTTCTCTAATTATCTCGGACTGGTTGCCATAGAAACAAGTTTCTCCCAGTTCCATATGGACATGTCCTTGTCTCATAAAGAAGAGGTTCAGTCCCCTGCAATTCTGAAGAACAACCTTGGGTAAGGAGTATACCTGGTCTTCCAGACAGGAGTAAAATTCTCCAGATGGCCTAGATCTATGTTTTCTTGAGAACTGAGTTTCTTAACGTTTTTATTCCCTGATATTAGGGCTGAAGTTTCAGTTGCATCAGAGCCCTGGATGCTTGTCCCCATTGGGAGGTGGGGAGGAAGGGAATGAGTATGGGAAACCTTAACTGAGTATGTCCTTGAGACCAGAGAAAATTGGACCAATCTTCTACCATTTACCTCATAAGGGCCCATTTTTAAGCATATTTCCGGGCCTCAGAGCCTCCTTGGTTTGCTTGCACTAATGGCTTAATCAAGAGTACATCTCCTGAATTGTTTGCACTGGAGAAGACCCCACTCCTTTGCATCCTCATGCATGCTATTTCACAGGTATTAATCTATAATATAGAAGAGAGAAGGTCCCACTTAATCTAGATTCTGGGCTTTTCCATGTTGGTATCAATACTTATTCTTCTGGTCTCCCTGGTTAACTACTTATGGCCATTCCTGGACCAATAATCCTTTTGCTTCTAGCTCTCACTAAGGACTCTACTCAGCTCATTATCTAAGAATGTAAAGCAGAGAGTAAATTTTGTTAAATTATTAGTGCTGAGGAGATGATATAATCCTCTGTCCCAAGATGAATCCAATATTTTACTCATTCCCACAGAACTATCAGGGAATATAACAGGCCCCTAGACCTTAGCATAATTGACAGCATGTTAGAGGTACAATTTTGATCTCAAAACCCAGCATGTAGGCCCTGATACTTGCCAAAATGGGAAAGCAGACCTAGTCCACAGTTCCAGGAAAGTTCATAAGTGTACTAACCTTGTTTTCTGACTTGTGTAAGTTCTGCTTCTTGCTAGCTGGAATGTGACAATTCAGATGTGGTGGTGGCGGTGGTGGTGGTGGTGGTGGTGGTGTGTGTGTGTGCATGTTTGTGTGTGTGTGTGTGTGTGTGTGTGTGTGTGTGTGTGTGTGTGTGTGTGTATAAAAGACAAAGGGCTTTAATGCTTGGGACTACAAAAATTTGGTCAAATTCTCCTTACAGCCACCAGCCAGCAATAAAGAATTCCTTTTCATTTTTAAGCGTGTCTGTGGTGGTCTCTGGTGAGCCTACTTCACAATAGAATAATAAAACAACTTTCCACATATTCCCTCAGATTCCAACAGTTGACACACATTCTCTGTTTCTCTTTCCCTTTCTCACTTTTGCTGAACTGCTTAAAAATACATTTTAGACACTGTAACATCTTAATCCAAGGTTTCAGTAGATACCTACTCTCCTACATCAATTACCCTTATCACACTCCAGAAAATTAACAAGGTAATTCAATAAACTGTAGTAGTTATTCAAATTATGTCTCTAAGTGTTTTACAAGTCTCTACCAGAATAAAGATCTTGTCATTTGCCCATTGACTTGGGCTATTACACCTTTTGGATATTGAATTCTTTCCAATCTTGAAAATTTTCAAATGATGACAAGTTTATGAAGCATCTGGGCAGAGAGCAATAATGAAGGCAGTTTATCTTCAACTTGTGTGGTTGTTTCCACATTAATTAGTTTGTCTGATCCTCTTCTCACTCGTTCTTTATTTAGAGAAAAGTTAATAAACTGGAAGTTGGATTTAGAGTCTTGAGTATATTGAAAATCATTTTGTGTGTAAATACGCTTTCTGGGTGATGCAATCTTAATTTTTGTCTTTTGAATGTAGATACTCAGGTCCTTCCATACTTACTAATGTGTGTGACAGCACTGTGTCAATCCTAAAATCCTCCCACATGTATTTTCTGGCCCTCTGTAATGATGAATTCTCCTCATTTCATCTCTCTTCCTCCTTCCCTTCTTCCCTGCACCCCCACTCTAGAGCAAGCAAGCTGAAAACTTTGTTTTTCTTCTATTTATCTTAAAATGTCTTTACCTTAATTTTGGAGAATCTTGTCACTAAGATTTAGAATTCTAGGTTGGCAGTAATTCTCCTTCATAACTTCAAAGTTGCCAATCCACTACTTTGTGGCTCTAGTGTCCTGTTGAGAAATCAGCTGTCTGTTGAGTAGTTCCTTGAATGTAGAGTATATTTTAACCTTTGACTACTCCTAAGATGTTTTTGCTGTTATCATTTATTTTGCATCACTTTCCTATTGCATATATGCAGGCTGAAATTTCTTGTATTAGAAGGTATCATGAGAATTGTGGATGTTCCACTTGGGATTGGTAAACTCCAACCACACTACTTCAAGTCATCCAATTCTAATAGCTAACTAGTTTTTCTACTATTTTTGCATAATTGACATTTTAAAAATAAAAAAAAAAACTAATGAAAATTGTACCTCCAATAGTGGGTAGCAATAATTTTTCAAATGATCTCTTAGACTACAGGTTGCAGCTATCCTCTAGGACATGAAATTCAAGATGAAGTTTCAACTTTCTCTCACTCGCTGTAATTATTGCTTCCTCTTCACATTCTGCCTTCTTATTCTTCTGTCATAGACCCGGTCTTAGTTAGGGTTTCTAGTGCTGTGAAGAGACACCATGACCATGGCCACCCTTATAAAGGAAAACATTTAACTGTGGGTGGCTACACTTTCAGGGGTTTAATCCATTATTGTCATAGTGAGAAGCATGGTGGTACACAGGCAGGTATGGTGTAGGAGAAGGAGCTGAGAGTTCTACACCTTGATTCACAGGCAACAGAATGTGAACTGTCTCACTGGGCATGGTTTGAGCATGTAAGACCTCAAAGCCTGTCCCCAAAGTGACACACTTTCTCCAACCTAATCTACACCTACTCCTCCATATCTACTCCAACAAGGCCATACCTCCTAATAGTGCCACTCTCTATAGACCAAACATTCAAGCACATGAGTCTATGGGGGCCATAACTATTCAAACCACCACAGACCTCCAATGCAGAGTAAAAAAAAAATGCCTCCTTACAGCTCCTATGTTCATCCTTCCTCCCTGTTTAAAACTATCTAAGCCACATGTTATCCTATACCTAATAAAATGTCTTGGGAAGAAATCAATTGTCTGAGTGGAAGAAAAGCCCAGACCATGTAACACCAAACTATACCAGGCAGGCAAGGTCACGTTTAAGGACATGTCCTCTGGAGATCCACTGCTTTAACTATGAGTCTTGGGAGACTGGAGGATACATTGAGCAGACAACCAAAGAAGTATGGGTGGAATCTTTCTCTGTCTTTGAAGCCTAAGCTTGTGCCTTGTTCTACTCTGTAGAAGATGTGCTTTCAAGAATGTGAGAATTCCAATAGGCATTTTCCTGGAAGTCATCTAAAAATTACTGAAATGTAGTAATTTGGATATTTTTATACTATACTATAGGATCTTGAAATCATGTAAGAACTCTTTTGGAGAAACATCTATAAGCTGCTTTTCCCCATGTATAAGCCATTGCTATGCTTTTCAACATTATTTTTAAATAGTGCCTTCCTGTCCTTATATCTCAAAGTCCCCAAGTATGTGTTTTGAAGATTCTTTAGTGCATTAAAGAGTTCATTTCCTACAATTTCCCTATTTTCTGCTATTGCAGAGAGAGCTCTCTGTGCTTTGTATTTGTTGTTAGCTATCAAAGTTACTGTTGAAGAAGCACATCATAGGAATTAATTGTCTTCATTAAGAAGAGAATGATCATACATAAATGTGCTATCTCAAAGCAAATTGTTTAGCATAATTGATACAAACACAAAGTAGGCACTTAAAATCCAACAGCCATTGAGATATTCTTGATGATGAAAGTTTAATTTACTCAGAATATGGATTTTACATCTTCATTCCTCATTTCACCTCTATTTTTTATTTTTCTCCTATAACACACACACACACACACACACATTCACACACACACACACACACACACACACACAAGAATGACATCTAAAGGGATGTTCAGTACATGGAAGACTGACATCTAAAGGGAATGTACAACTTTGTCCACCATATAATCTAAAAATCTAGCAATAAAAACATTAACAATAATATCAAGTGTTTCCCACAAAAGATTTTTTATTCCTTATTCTGAACATTGGAACAGTTCTCCTGGATATGCCATTGCTAGAAGAAATGTTTACATTATTATTATTTTTTTTCATTTTTTTGGGACTAAGCCTCTTTGTACAGCCCTGGTTGTCCTGACACTCACTATGTAGACCAGGGTAGCCTTAAAATCACAGAGATCCACCTTTCTCTTCCTCTTGAGTGCTGGGATTAAAGGTGTGTGCCACCACTGCCTGGATGAAATGCTTACAATTTTGATATTAGGATTTTTATAAAATTAATATAAATTAACTACATTCTAAGAAGAATGTGATGCACATAAATGGTTCTTATAGTTGTAAAAGAGGGTCTTCTTAATTCAATTTTCTCCATCTACAGCTGATAGAGCTAACAATATGTCTGACAAGGTTCATTATGGAACAACCTGTGAGGAACAGCCTGTTTCCTAAGGAATGACTTTGGCTTAGACTTCCATTATAAAAACAACAACATGAATTGGCATGTCCTAAGGGACTTGGTAAGGAATATTCCCAAAGCCCCCATTCATTGAGGTCCAAACAGCTACTCAAGGTTGCTGTGGGTCAGGCCTGTTGTACTTTCCCCATACCTGCTGAATGTCCTTTATCAAGAGAGTATTTACCAAGCACCATTGAATGATGTATTACTCATCTGAGTGTGTTGGAAGATAAAATGTCTTGATTCAGCATCTTCTGGGGGGGGGCAGCTACATTAGATATGGGTGTGAAATCATTTCAAAAAATAGCTACTGATGCTGTGTCAACACTCCTCTGCCTGAATTGTTTCAGCTCAAACATTTTCAAAAATTAATTCTTTGTTAAACACATTTTAACACTAGTGGAGGACAAATTAAAATCAAAACCTAAAAGCCAAACCCTAGCTGGTGTAATATATTAGATTTCCTCAGTGGCTGTGGAAAATTACTACTGACTTGGGCATTAAAATAGCAGATACATATTCTGTCATCGTTTTTGTAGACTTGAAGTTAAAGTCAACAGGGTTTTGATTCCTCCTGTGAGGGAGACCAGGCCCCACTTTTTCTCCCAGGGTACTCTTGAGGAGGGAGAAGTGAGAAATATTTAGATAGAAGTATAGATGAGAGAGACAGAAACATAGGATAGCCTCAGGAGGGCCTGGGTCAAAACCCACCAGCCTCTTCTGTCTCTTCTAAAGGGCTTTTAAAGGAATGCCAAGGGGTGGAGCAAAAGACCTCCCCCCAGCACAACCAAGTGCAGAACATTCCAAACACTTGGCAATCACGCACATGGTCAAGCCATCCCCCAATGCAGCCCTTCTGTGTAAAGCAAGCTCAGATCTCACTAGGAAACCTTTATGGGCTCCCACAGATCCCTCCTCTTAAATTTTTTAAAGAGCCCCTCAGATGGACTGAGGTATGTCTTAGGCCATTTTCCTTGATTATTTCTTCTATTACCCATCATGGAAACATGCTTTCCATCAAGCATACTTTGTCTTAGGCTGGAAGCTATCAGGAGAAAGTTGCCCTTCTTTTACTTTCAGCCTCTGGGAGGAGGGGGTACTGAGCTTAACTCAGCTCTGGCCCAAGTTCCTACTGAACTTAAAACCATCCACAGTGATCTCCACAGCTACCATACCTCCCAGCACAGGACTAGAGGATGATAAAGTTGGAATATCTTTTTGAATGGGACTTAGGATGTCTGTAACAGCCTTAGCTGTGCCAGGCCCTTTTTTAAATCAAACTCGTGAGGATTATTGACAAATTAGGCTCTTGTTTCCAATTATCAGGAGAACTTTCAGAATGATATCAAAGCTGACTATAAACTCTGAACTTTACTATAAACTATGAACTTTAGAAGTGATTTGAGGATCTCTTGTCTTGTTGATAGTTCAGCTAAGAAATCTCCTAGATGTTAGTTAAGAAATCTCTTCTAGATGCTTGCTAGTATGTTAGCTCTGTTAAGAGAGTCTTTCTAGATGTCTGTATAATACTATAAAGATTCCTCTTAAATATAAGTTTGGTAAATAGTTCTTCTAAGAAATCTCTTCTAGCTATGTGTTAAAGTTTGTAAAATAGTTTCCTTATGAATGTTTGTAAAATAGATCTATAGAGTTTCCTCTTGAATATAAGTTTGTAAGAAGTGTAATTGTTGATGTGAGTCTAAATGTTTAATGTAAGCTTGCAAAAAGTGTAAATATGTATAGTGATAATAGTGCAGTTAAAAGAGTTGCAAATATGTAATATTTATACTAGAATTATGTTGATGTTAATGAACCATAGTTTGGTGAAGCTAAGGGAGTCCTTAAGTTTGATGTAATTTATTTGATGCAGTTTGCATCACGAGTTTTTCTTTTTTTTTTTTTACATTTAATTTTTTTTTCATTATTTTTATTTTGCAATACAATTCAGTTCTACATATCAGCCACAGATTCCCTTGTTCTCCCCCCTCCCGCCCCCCTCACCTTCCTCCCAGTCCACCCCCCCATTCCCACCTCCTCCAGGGCAAAGCCTTCCCTGTGGACTGAGATCAACCTGGTAGACTCAGTCCAGGCAGGTCCAGTCCCCTCCTCCCAGGCCTAGCCAAGCGATCCTGCATAGGCCCCAGGTTTCAAACAGCCAACTCATGCAATGAGCACAGGACCCGGTCCCACTGCCTGGATGCCTCCCAAACAGATCAGGACAATCAACTGTCTCACACACTCAGAGGGCCTGATCCAGTTGGTGACCTTTCAGCCATTGGTTCATATTTCATATGTTTCCATTCGTTTGGCTATTTGTCCCTGTGCTTTATCCAACCTTGGTCTCAACAATTCTCGCTCATATAAACCCTCCTCATTCTCGCTAATTGGACTTCCAGAGATCCACCCGGGGCCTAGCCATGGATCTCTGCATCCAGATCCCTCAGTAGTTGGATGAGGTTTCTAGCACGCCAATTAGGATGTTTGGCCATCCCATCACCAGAGTAGGTCAGTTTGGGCTGTCTCTCGACCATTGCCAGCAGTCTGTTGTGGGGGTATCTTTGTGGACACAGGGATCGCCCAATGACAGAGAAATGGAATGAGATCTACATGAACAGCCTGGACATGAGTGGGGGTAGTGAAGGGTGAGGGTCGAGGGAAGGAGAGCTTGGGGGAGCGGGAGATCCCAGCTGGATCAACAACAGAGAGGGAGAACAAGGAATAGGAGACCATGGTAAATGAAGACCACATGAGAATAGGAAGAAGCAAAGTGCTAGAGAGGCATCATGAGTTTTATTCCCAACCAAAAAGCTATCTTAGTGAAACCAGTAAGAAAATCAACAACTAGTTTCAACACTCTTTTAAGATGTATATATACATATGAACACAATAGGGACAATATCTAAGATAACCTTTAGTGGGTGCATGCTATATTTCCTTGAACAATGCTTTTAATCACTGAGTAGATTGAAGTTCAGCTCAAGAAAGAGGTCTTTGATTGTTACTAAGGCAGAGCAAGTTTTACAATCTGAAGATAAATTTAACAAAGCAATGTGTATCTTGCTTGATTCAAAGTATAGACACTACAGGGACCTAGGTAACTAATCATCTTCTAAATATTTTGAGATGGAAATATGGTACCACAAGCCAGGTTAGTGGTATCATTTTTCAAACTAGTCCTTCTCAGAGAAATGGTGGTCACTGTGTCCAGGTAACTAAATCTTGCAAACATGTCTACCTTAAGCATACTTTGCAAACATCTCTACCTTAAGCGTAGTGTGCAAACATCTGATGTGACTCTACCCTTTTTATTATCTTTGCAGTTATCTGAATCTTTCATCATTCAGTATGATCTTATCTTTTTTGCTTTAGTCACCCTCTCTGTCAGATGGAGCCCCATATTCTCAGCTCCACAGATCTCACTTCCCCATAGAAAATGCAAGTCTTACTGGGTATGGTAGCCAACCTGTTACCCAATTTCTCCCATAGTGTCTGTCATCTCTGTGAATATAGATGTCATTTGCTACAACCCACCTAAATAGTAAGCACATAGATTCTCTAGAGATTAATAAACTATTTCTGAATTACTATTGCAATAAACATATGTGCACCATACTAAAATATTTAAGGAAGTTGAGGCAGTGGGGGAGGGGAGGTAAGAAAATATGAGGGTTATATAAGCTGCTTTGCAAAAACAATCTTTGGCTACAAATATCAATGATGAAGTCAATGATAAAGTTTTACAAGTTCAAATTTGAATAGGTAATGCTGGGCAAATATATTTGCCAAAATGCTGGTTTTATGCACAGTTGTGGTGGATGTTATCCAAGTCTGTAGTCTATTGTAGAATATTATTTTATCTAAGAAAAGATGTGTTACCTTTGTTTATGCTGAAGAATGTTACTTTAACTATGTAAAAGTGTGTTACTTTTGTTTATATTGTATTTGTTTAATAATGTAAGGATGTGTGTTTAATTATGTAAAAATATGTTGCATCTGTTTCACCTTGCCTGCCTAAGGCACCTAATAAAGAGCTGAATGGCCAATAGCTAGGCAGAGAAGGGATAGGCAGGGCTGCCAGACAGAGAGAATAAATAGGAGGAGAAATCTAGGCCTAAAAAGAATGGGATAAATGAGAGAGAAAAAGAAGAGAAGGGAGAGAACAAGGGACATGCCCTGGCAAAAAGCCAACCAGATACCAGCCAGCCAGACATAGAGAAACAGTGAAAGTAAGATATACAGAAGTAGGAAGGGTAATAAGCTCCGAAGCAAAAGGTAGATAAAGAGAAACAAGTTAATTTAAGTTAAAAGAGCTAGCCAGAAACATGCCTAAGCTAGGTTGAGCATTCAAAACTAATAATAAGTCTCTGTGTCATGATTTGGGAGCTGATTGGTGGCCCAAAAGAAAAAGCCTGGTACAGTGGTCCTTGTGGAATCTTCTAGTCCTATAAATCAGACTGATAGATATACATGAAATCCTAATATCCTGATCCTGTTTATTGTGAAGTTTTGACAAGGTGATTCTGTTTTGCTTCTGATAATTTTCAGAAGATTTTGGCTTGTTGCCTAGCTTGCATGGGCTTTGAAATTGTTTAAGTAGCAATTTCAGCATCCACTTCTGGAGAATTGGTAGGTCCTCCATGGAGGCATTTCTTCCTTGGAAATGAAGACCTGTGGACCACCAGACCTTAAGTCAGAGGAACAGGAAGTAAAACCTTGGCTAGCAGCTCATGGGAGACACAATGAGACAAGTCTCTTCTGTTTCCTGGATCCTGGCATTTTGGTTGTGGTAGAAATGGTACTTTGTATTGAACATAGACTGCCTCCTGGAGGACATTTCCTAATCTCTTGAAGTGCTATTCCTTATGTGCTACTCTAACTGAGTCTTGCTGTGGGATATTTGATCACACTGTGAACCTAGAGACTGTGTTAATAAAGTCAACCTTAGGTGGGGAGACAGAGCCAGCAACTAGTTGATATAAAGTAGTCATATACAATCAGAGGGAGTCTGAAAAATGGATAGAGAGATGTACAGGAAGTAGTAGGGAGGGCCTTTGAGTGTGGAGGTCTTTTTTTGGTTTGGAGTGGTGGAAGGTACACTCTCTTACTATGTTGCAGGCAAAAAAGGAAGATGAGCTAGTTGTTTCTTGGTTTCTCTGAGCTAGCAGGTTTTCACCCCAGCATCTTTAAAGACACCCAAGTCTTTATTGGTAAATAGAACAATAGGGATTTAGTTAAAACTACTTTTGTTAGCAGCAGGAGGAGGCAGAAGTCCCACTGGAGCTGCTGCCTGAGTGTGTGGGGAGGACAGTGACTGCAGAACTGCAGTTAATAGCTGAAACAACAGAAGACTCAGCTGTAGTCACAGTGCCGGCAATAAAACAACAGTCTCCCAAAGTTGTCCCATTTTCTATCATGCCAGAGGCTTTGGAGTAAAGAACATGATAAATGCTCAAGAGAGAACTCCATGAAAATGATCTATTGCATTCTTTATTTTCTATAAAGCAAGCTCCTTGAACAATAGGGGCTTTAGAGGTCAAATGTCTAAAGCAGTATTAAGGGGGCTAAGCTGTTCAAGGTTATCTTGCATGTCACTTCTACAGATGCCAGCCTTGTGGCCTAGAGGTTCAAGATGGGTGACTCATACTATACAGTATCCACTAAGCTCCAATGTGACTCAGGTGCTCTTTCCTGAGTAAGCAGTGATCACCTGCAGATGATGACATAGTTCTGCTCTGAAGTCCTTTGGGTCTTCTGATTCAGCTACAAGCCTGAATCAGGACCTTCTCAAGGCAACATTCAGCTTTCTTATCTGTCTTAGTCACTAAAGAAATCACAGTTGCCCAGCAACTTTTAGTTCTATAAGTGGGCTAGTGTTGCACATGTAATTACATTCTTTGTGAATTCAAACTTCAGGCAACTACTCATGGTTTAGTGCAAAGTCTTCTTAAGAGGTTCAAAGGATAAATAGCTGTACTGGAACTGCTGTCTTAATATCCATTCACTAATTCTGTTGTGAAAGTCCCATGAAAATGTACTTTAGTGAAACATTTTACAAAGCTGATTGACTCACACTTCAGTGATGGTAGAGAATTTGAATGTTGCAGGTTCAGAGCCAAATTACCTTGGGTTATTTTAACCCCACAAATAGCCTCTGTGTTTGACCAGATATCCATCCTTGTGACTGCTAGATGATACTACTTTTGAAATGTGCTAATATCAGATAGCATGTAAGGCCTCTAACATTTCTCTACTTTGCCATCATCTGCTAATTCCATGTTTCAATCAGTGTATTTATGTCTTTCTTTGTTCAGTATCTGTAAAAGTTTCATGCAATTGTTTACCATGCTGTAACATGAAAACTTTTGTTGTTTTCTGCTCTGTAGGCCATGTTGTTTAGCTCATGAGCTTCCATAAAGTCTCCTTTCTGCCTCCCTTACCCTGTAGGGGTGCTGGGGTTCTAAGCTGGAACTATGTATCTGGCTTTTACCTGAGTCTGGGAATTTGAGTTCCTGTCCTCACTCGTGAATGGCTCACACTTTAACCAACTGACCCCTCCATAGCCTGCTTCCTGGGTTACTAAGATTGAAATTCAAAAATCTTGTCCAGAGGTGATAGATAATGTCAGATTTTTGTGTAGTGGCTGAAAGTAGGACTCAAGTCTGGGTCTGCTGGGTCTGACTCTCAGCTCTGATACTTAGAGGTCAGGTGAACTTGGGTATGCCTCATAGTCTCTTTCCTTTTGCATATCTGTACTTAGAATAACAGATGCTTATAGGAGCTGAGGTTTATCTATTTAAAGCACTTGAAGCAACACCCAGCCAACCGGACTCATTCTGCAACTATGCCGCCATACCTCTGTGATTGGTCTAACATCATCTGGTGCCTATCCATATTTGATCATTATCAAATCAGTCCAAACTCCTTTCATTTATTCCAATAGGTTTTGACCTCACAGTGGTCCTTGTTCTTCCCTCTACCTAGAAGTGTTCTCTTCTGTACTTTGTAATGAAGTCTTTAGAATAAGCCTCACAGATCTGTAGAGACTATGGCTGACTGGGAACCCATCCTGTTCCCTTTTCTATTGCTATAATGAAATACCCGTTTACAACATCACTGAAGTTTATTTAGGTCATGGTTCTTTAAGCTTAGAAATCTAAGAGCAAGGCACCGGGATTTAGTGAGGGAAGGCCTTCCTGCTCTATTGATGGAGTCCAGTTTCATCAGTTCACTGAGACTGAGCATGTATGATAGCTTTGCCTTACTTCCTTTTCTATGACTTCTAATTCCACAGTGGGCTCCCATCCCCTTTTCTTATCTAATTACTTCCCTAAAGCTTTATCTCCCAATAGCACCAACATATGAATTTGAGGGTTAAGTATGCAACATATGAAGTTTCAGAAATATATTCACCTCACAACAGGGCCCAAGTTGCTGTATTTGAAACTATGCCTACTGGATTTGCTGGAGCACCCTGTTCCTGGGAGGCATGGTACTTTGCTCTCTGGTTATTTCAGCTCCAGGAATCCATGATGGTACCTTTGAAATTTTCTTAGATTGCACAGTGGTCTAGAACTTTTCTCACCAGCCTCCTCTCCTTTCCTGTCGTATCTGGGGTCAGACTTCCATTGTGCTCCAATGGCCAGCTCAACCCTTCTCTGCTTCCTCTGCCTTTCCTTCCAACACCTTTTCTCCAATAAAACCCCTTTATCCTTAATCCCATCTTCTTTTTGTCTCTGGCGATACCTTTTTGTTTTATTAATTCCGTATCACTTTTGGGGAGGATAAAAATTAATGCATTTGAACAGCTGACAGAATAGAAATGGAGCTTGCAGCCACATGGGTCTCCTTGCTGTTCATTCCGTACTTAAGTCCCCTCCTGTTACCAGAGGATGGGGATATACACACTGCTTCAGTATTTCCTTATTTATTTGATTGTGCATACATTGTTTGTTTACTTGACAAGAATAGTCTCCTACTGGGGGCAGGGACATGACAAACTCCTGTACCTAACTGCGTTTTGTGGCATATCATGTGTGCAAAACACACAGTGTTGAATTGAGTGAATCTTAGAGATTTTTCAGATGAGTGGCTTGGAGCTTGAGGAGCTAAGCAGCTCTGATAATTTGGGAATGGGGAATATGTTTGAGGCAGTTAAGGCTAAACAAGATACTGATGAATAGCTAAAGGTACTACAAGGTCCTAGATTCTTGGGAAAAGACAGCGTACGTTGGCTATATGTCCCCTGCTCTTTGGAGCGGTTCCATTCCTATTTTGCTATTTAAATGTGTTAGCCTTTGTCAAGATGTTTGTTCTAGATTGAGACCAAGGGAACAAAGAAGAGGTAAAGAAGAGGCATCAATAGTCTCCAAAGCGACCATGGTTGTAATTTAAGATGGTTTAGTTTGGCCCAGCCCCTTTCCTCTCTCATGGTGTGGGAAGAGGGCATGGGAGCATCATTTGCTCAACTAAAAGAGGCAGAGCCAGGCCTGCATGTCACAAGCAGCCTATACTCTGCCCTGCTCAGCAGTTACTTTGGTAGTAACTAAAGGTAAAGCCCAGTAGCTTTACGTTTAGAAATTTCCCAGTTCAATTTCAACCAAAGGACTACTCCTGTCTTGTTCTTCTTTTTTTCCCCTCAATTTGAACATTGAAACTCAGCACAACAAAAGAACTCAAAGTTCTGATTTCAGAAAACCTGGGCTTTAGGGGTGAGGGTGGTGGATAGTTAGTGCTCATGGTTAGCTACATTGTAAGCTACATAAAAATTGATTGCAATGAACCAAACCGAACCAAACCAAATAAAAATAAAAAGCTGTCACTCAGTGCTCAGAAATTGTTCCAGTTTGGAGGCAAGTTAACCTACCATCTGAGATAACAAATCACTGCTGCTCCCCGCCCCCCCCCCCCCAGCTGTATATTCATGCTGTGAAGAAGCAGGGGTATAGCCAATTCTTTCTTTGGGGTTGCTGTGGCTGCGATCATTTTCTTAGGGCAGCTTCTCAAAGACAACTAGCCATTTGTTTGGCTCCAAACTACAACTTGAATGTGTGTCTGTGTGCGATGCACACCTGGGTACAGATGTGCAGAGAGATGATTACTTTTCTGTCTTTCTACATTTCTACTTAACCCAAACCTGTAGAATTTAATCAAAGCACAAGAAAGACTCATGTATGCAAACCTAGATCAAGTTATCCAAACAAGAGACAACCGAAAGCACAGAGAAGCTTGCTGGTAACTTAGTAACAGAGGAAGAGAAGCTGTTCCTTTGTGAGGGGTCCAGATTCAGAGCATTTCAGGTCTAGGGGAATGGCGCATTTACCTGCCTTCACTGTCAGGGTGGAGAAAGAAAGGAAAGAAACCTGCAGGGGATAGTGGAGTAAAATTCTCCTTTCTTTTAAGACACAATGGCTTGTGTAATTCTGTCACATGCATCTGTTGCTCTGTCTCTTACTAGCTGCTGAAGTGCTCACCAGAACATTCAGGGGAGCCCTTCTCCCTCCCACCCCCGACACCTGCCAGGAAAATGCTGCATTATTCATAGGGAGCTAATGGCAGGTGATGAGATCTTTTCACGCTGCATCCCTCTCAGTGGGTGTTTATCACCCTGTTCACCAGCAGCCCTGCTATTACCGAGGGGCCAGAAGAACACTACACACTCGCTTGAAAGTAATGGGAAACGTGCCCGGCTTCCTGGACTCCCAAGTGCAGATGAAGGTTATCGCCAGGGCAGATGTGAAGGCCTGGGTGGGAGGAGGGTGGTCACTCCGAACAGCTTAATTTTGGAAATCCATACAAATCATGTCAGAGCCATGGTAATCCATCTTCTTTAGCTTCTAGCCTTTCAGCAGTCATTGCGCTGTAATAATTTCCCCAATTCACCTGTGATCTCTATAAATAACCAGACTGGGGGAGGGAAGCAGAGGAGGGAGAGATGAGTTTGGCTGAGTGTCTGGTGAGCATTCCAGCAAGGAATTTATCTCTGTCTAGTAAGCAAGATGTTATCTTCTCAGAGGTGGGTGGGCGGCGAATGACCTTACACAGGAAGCTAGCAGGGGGACAGTCCTGAGCCCCCAGCTCAGGGCTCTGGTGTCATTTAAAACTGTCTTGACAAGTCAGGCCGTGCTGCTATTGATTTATATGAAAGCCTATGACAAAAACATTATGCAACCATGCCATGTCAGTAGGTGGGCAGCACTGAGGGAGAGTCTCATTTGCAAGTACTGAGTCCCGAAGGGACACCCAGGTCGGGGGTTTCTTTGTTATAGCATGTTTGCCACAAATAAATGCTTCCACTTTACTTCTAGCCTTTTACTTACTTGTTTATTTCATAGTTTTGTTTGTTTGTTCTCTTTTTTGGTGTGTTTTTTTGGGGGGGCGGGGCTAGGAATAAAAAGATGTTTGCTGCATAGTTTCAGGGATGTCAGGTACAGGAAAAGAATCCAGGTTGAAAAAGCTATTGTGGTCAAGCCAAACTGAAGGGAGGCAGATGGGATTTGGTTTTCCATATTCACCATGGCAGGTTTCACTCTTTGGCTGCTGTTTCTCCATCTGGTTTAGAGTGGCTTCTTTCATATCACAGGCAGTGTAGTGTGTAAAGGCCACTGGGTATATATTTCTTAAGATGGTAAAGACAGGCTTTAATCCTAAACCAGATACTTTAGTAGAAGTTGAAATTTAACCTTCTATTAAAAATTACTTCTATTTGTGTGTGTGTGTGTGTGTGTGTGTGTGTGTGTGTGTGTGCTTTTATGTATGCAGGTGCCTGTGTGTGATAGCATGTGTGTGGAGGTCAGATGGCAGTTTGCCAGAGTTGGGTCTCTCCTACCATGTGGATACAGGGACCAAACTCAGGTTGTCAGGCTTGGCAGCACATGACTTTATTATCATCTAAGCTATCTTGATGGCTAGAATTGAACATTTTTGACTTTTGCTTTTATTATTGGTAAAATAGATATACTATCCAGGGTAAGGTTACTTTGATAACAAAATAATAGCTATTTAGAGAGTACTTGACAATTGCTACATCACTTCCTTTGCTCAAACTTAAGGTAAATTAACCTCATTTTTTTTTTTTTTGATCTCTTTGGGTAACCTAAGCAGACTTATGCTTTCTTCATGAGACAGGAAAGCCCAAACATTCTAGCAAATGTTTCCAAGTTGGTCTTGGTCAATGGGTAGATGGTAAAACAGCTGATATACATCTAGACCATGGCACTCCATTGGTGTAATCTTAGGAAGATCTTTAGTGGGACTGTGTTGAAAAAGTCAATGCCCTCAAATGGAGTGTTACACAATCCTATTTATATGACATTTTTGAAATGATGACAAAGGAGACTAGATGAGTGGTGATAATAAAGGAGACAGGAGCTGTCCTTAGTTATAAAAGGACAATATAAAAGAGTCTCATGATAGTGGGAGCTCTGTATCTGAATTGTGATGGTGGATCCAGGAATCAATACTTATGGTAAAATAACATGGGATTAAACACACACACACACACACACACACACACACACACACACACACACACACACATTGAAAATTGAATCAGTCAGCATGCTGTACAGTCTTAACAGTTTGCTTGAGAAATTGTGCTGTAGTGTGGCCCTGCTTCACCATTGGGCTTGGTGAGGTACACACCTGACACACACCTGACACACTTCTGCATACAGATTTGGACAAGGACAGTTTCTCAGGCAACTACACTTTGAATAGCTACAAATGGACAACTGGTCAATGCTATCAATTCTAGCTTTGTAGCTAATTTGAAGTGTGTTACTTTAATCTCCATCCCAATGCCTTCACTCTAGATATGAGAGAGCAGTGATACCAATGCACTTTAATTTGAACTTTATCAGCCTTCTTTTCTTGTGAGTAAAAGTTGTTTAAATTATATTTCTTCATTAAATATCTCATCACAGCTTGCTGATATGTTTGGCTATTGTAGATAATAGCTCTAGTTTTCAAATGAAAAAAGATGATAAGGTACTTTCAAAATGTAAGATAAAAGGGGTGTGGACATAATCTTTTAAAAAACAGGAAAACATTTAAAACTTTTACTAGATGGAAACAACCTATTTTTATCAAGCAGTCCAATTTTTTCAATCTCCACTATCTAGAACACAGTCCAAACCTAGAAGAAAAGAGAAAGGTCCTCAAAAATCTTAATATCTATTATTAGAGAAATTGACATTATGACATAATTGACATTATGTCCAAGAGCTATTTCTCCAAAGGATCAGAATCTAAGAACAGTGTAGAAAATGGTTATAGAATTTTGTTTATACATCTTGGCTCTCAGTGCATGATAGCAATAGGGTCTAGATGCTTAGAATTCTGAATTTCGCCTCTAATTTTTTGTTGATTTTGGGTAATTGCTTGCTCTTTCCAGGCTTTAGTACCCTCAGAGGCACATTGGGCTTTATAAAATCTATTGCTTATAAACTATCTAGTGATTCCATGAAAGAGTCCTTGTAAAGTTATTAAGTCATCAGCAGTGACGAGTAATCAGAAATACTAATGATACTGAATACATGAGAGGCTTACCACAGGAAATTGCTGAGTTTGGTGAAGATACCTGAAAATAGTGTCCTTCAGAGAATTGACCAGCATACCAAGTTCACACTTGAAAGAAACTTCAGTAATATTTCAAAATGCCCACCAGGGACTGACACAGTAGCTGCTCTCTCCATTCCATCCAAATGAATATTCAGCCCCAGAGAACTTCCTGACTTTGTGTCATCAATTATGCAGAGGCTAGAGCAGCTTAAGGACCACCTGCACTCGTACATGCTTGAGCAAATGCTTTTGCATCAAACCAAAGTATGATTATTGCACAGTCTAGTAGCAATACTATTTCCCAAGCTGTGACATCTTTTCACTCCCGTTTGATCTAGATAGCTACTCTCTTTCTGCCTATTCTGCTCAAGCAGTTTGAGCCCCCAATCTAGATCTGTCAAATTAATATTTTAGAATTATGAAGTATGACACTTATGCTATTAAAAAATTCCATTATTCCATTGCAAAACTACTATGACCACAAAAGAACTTCTATTTTCTTATGTGTGGAGAAGTCAGTAATATGTGATAGCTAACAATGTAAGGAGAAATGTGCGGCAGGATCAACCCTGATGGAGGAGGAGGGTATGTATGTGAGATGGAGGGACGAGCCAGGGAGAGCAGGTTGCACAAAATCTGGTGTGGGTCTGATTTCTTTCCCAGCATTTTCATTAACAATCTTGGTGAGATCACAGGATCTCTGTGAGCCTTTGGCTTGTTAGCTTCACAACGTTGAGAATGTAGGCTCACAGGCACACAAATTGGCTTTGAATTCTGGCTTTTCTACTTAGCTGATTGTGTGGACGAGGTATTTAAAGGTTTTATGCTTCAGATGTAAAATGAAGATATTAATAGATGAATTGCATAAGACTTTGAGGGGATTAAATGAAGTAACATAGTTAAATATACCTAAATCATCACCCATGTAATAAATTGGAACTGCCGTCAAGGGTCTGGTTGAGTTGAAGAAAAGCAAGACTCACAGGCAGAGACAGTGGCTTCTTACCCATCTGGTTCTGTCTCTGCTCTCATCGTCCATTATGGCAGTGGCACAGTAATGCTCTCTCCAGAGTTGTGCCCACACTTTTAACTCCTGGGACCTGGGGATGTGTATTTTAGAGGGAAAGCAACTTTCCAGTTGTCATTACGGCCTTTTAGAGAAGGGGCTTACCCTCTCGTATCCCCATGGACCCAGTTTAATTATCTAAGTCCTTAAAAGCAGAGGACTTTTTCCGGTTGGAAGGATAAGACTCAGCAGAAGGGGTAGTCAGAGGCTTTGAAACATGTGAAAGATAAAGACAGCAGCTGCTGCCACTGAGATACAGGGATCGTATGTGACTACAGAGAAACCTCAGGGACTTAGGACAGCTCAGGCTGATAGGTCCCCACTTCTAAAACCCCACAAAAGAGGGATCTGCCAGCAACTAGAAGAGCTGGGAACCAGACTCTCTGAGCTTCCTTTTAAGAGCCCAGCTGCTGGGCCTGCAGCTTGATTTACCTTTTCTGTGAAGCCAGGATCAGAAAAACCAGCTGAACCAAGCCCAACTTCTGGCCACTTGTAGTTTGGGATGTTAAATAAGCGTTGTGTTCAGTCACCAGTTGCCATAATTTCTTACAGCTGCAGTAGAATGTTAACATTTCCTTCCGGACGTGAAGGTTACAGATACTAAGAATGTTTCACAGGGATGATGTCGCCAGCGCTGAGAAGTGTGTATAGAGACTAAGATACCAGAACTGGAAGAAGACTAGGAGTAGGACGCAGGCAAAATTAACAGCTGCAAGCTTCATTTATTGCTTTCCACTTTTATCCCTTATTTTAGAATGAATAAACAAATTAATGGACTTGCACAAGGTCAAATGTCTGACTGTTGCTTTTAGACTGAAACTGGACCATCAAATTTTTACATTTTTCTTTCTCACTCTCAGTACTGACCATATCTAGTGGACCCAAGTCGTATTGTGGCCTGTAGAACAGCACGTCAGCCATTTGTGTCACCAGAGCAGGATAACTGGAATAAGGGTCAAATAGAGGGGAGATTGAATTTGGCTCATGGTACTGGAGCTTCCGGTCCATGGTCTGTTGGCATTGTTGTTATGGGCCTGGGTGGAGCCTGAAACATGGTAGTAGACATGTATGGCAGAAGAAAACTCCTTGTGGCAGCTAGGAAGCAGACAAAGGAAATGAAAGGGGATGAAGTATACCCATCAAAGGCATGCTCATAGTAACTAGCTTCCTCCAGCCAGGCCCAGCTCCTTGTTTACATCACATCCCAATAACACCATCTAATTAGCACTCTATTGACTTCACTGTCTGTGATGTCAAAGCCCTCAGAGTCAATCACTTCCTTGAGACCTTAGGTGCCAAGGAAGCTTTTACAGCATAAACCTTCAGTGAATATTTCAGATTCAAACTATAAAAAGTAACAAGACTGAAGCCTGAATAACAATGAAGAGTGTTTTACTATTCGACTAGTGATTAGCTTTTTCCTTTTCAAGGCTAGCTTCTTGAAAAACCATTTATTTATGTATTTATTTGCAGTGTTGGAGGATCAAACCTATGGCTTCATGCATGCTGGATAAACACTCTACCACTGAGCTACATCATCAGCCTTAAAAGTAATAGTTCAGGTGTGAATCCACATTAAGACTTCATTAGTCAAAGTTAAGGCATATGGAATCCTAGTTTGGCTGTACTTTTCTAGTGTCTTGCTTTTGTATTAGCTAGTATAGGCAGAAGGAAGTAAGTGACACATCAGATACAGTATTGGGTGAGGTGGCTGCCAAGAAAATGCCCTGTACCAGTACTGCTCAGTGCACTCAAGGTGGATTTATGTGCACTTAGAAGGATGTCATCCAGAGTTTGACCAGTATTTGAAAACAATTTACCAGCCAGAAATGCAAGGAGATAGTTCCACTGGTCAGTCATGTTTTGGTATATTACCCATGAAATCACTGAGCAGACAGGTTGCTGCATCATAGAACCTTCACCCAAGTTCATACAGGCAAGATGCAACTGACTTTAGAGGCATCTGTGAGATGTATGGCAGCAAAGGACAGCAGAGGCTTTGCCGTGCTGAAAATATGGCTTTCTTTTTGGATGCCATTAAAGTCCTAGTAGATGCTAAAATCATGTACTAGGTAGGTATTTTTCTTCTGTTGCTCTAGTATTGATGATAAGAGTTAGAGTTGAAGAGAGTTCGAGTTCCTTTCATGAAGGAAAGAGAGCCATGAAAATCATGTGGGCTAGCCACTTGTCCAGAACTTAAAATGACCCATCCCTCTCATTCAACCATTTCCCCACATCAAGTTGATAAGAATATCAGTGTATGCCAATCTACTTGAACTGTAGATAACAGTGGCCTTGTGGCATGAACATGTTGGCATAGTACCTTGTTATATTTGTTGCATGCTTGAATGCAATGTTCATAAAAAGCAAATACTTGGTAACTGTACATGCTGAGGGATTACATTAGCCTTTTCCTCAGTTTCACTAGTACATGCATTATGTACCTTTTCTGTGCCAGGGATGAGGGGACACTAAATGATTAAGACAGCTCTTTAGCTTTAGGATCTTACATTCTGAAAATAGGCATATTAGATTATGGACATTCTAGCTTATTACATAGAAAGGGCTATAATGGAGTATGAAGAGACCATAAATGAATGAATGTATGAATAGGCTTTAAGTGAACATATGGTGAATTCCTTGAAAAAAATCATCCTTTTTTCTTTATATTCCATTATATGTAAAAATACATATTCATAATCATACTTTAAAATATTAATTACTGTAGAACAAAAAAATCAGGAAATATGAATATACATGTATTATATTGGCTAATTGTAGGAATAAGATGCATTCTAATTTTTAATTTTTAAAATTATATTTATGTATGTGTTTTCGTTTGTGTGTGTGAGTGCAGATGCTGAGGAGGCTAGAAAGGGCATCAGCTGCCTGATGTGGGTGCTGGGAACCATACCTTTTTTTTTCTGCAAGAGCAGAAAGCATTCTTCATCCCTGAGCCATCTCTGTAGCCCCATGGATGTGTTTTAAAATTTAATTTTCAAAACTAAAATGTTTTTACAAGTTTAAGGTATGTGCTCATTAAAAAAGAACTAAGTAATATGTAACATTGAAAGCAAAAATTACCAGTAATCCATTTTCTAAATGTAAAAGGTGAGACTGATATCTTGGTGCATTTTCTTGAATGCTTTTTTCCTACAGATATATCTTATAAATACATAGTTGAGATCATGCTATATTTTTCATTTAAGACATCTGTGCTAATGTTCATGTCACTGTTCTAAGGGAATTACACAACACACACTTGTTTACTGTTATAAGTATAGAGCTTGGCATGAAAAGTACACCCCCACCCCCCACTTATTCTCCCTTAGCTTCTGTTTCATGCCCCAAAGGCAATTGCTGCTATATTAGTTACTGTTATATCTATGTGACCAAACACCATGACCAAGGAAATTAATAAAAAAAGGTATTTACTTGGGCTTATGGTTTTGGAGGGCTAGAGTCCATGATGATGGGGCAAAATCATGTTGGCAGGAATAGCTGAGAGCTCACATCTCGAATTTCAAACAGGAGGCAGAGAACACATTAGGAATGACTTCTCCCATTCATTGACACCTCCTCCCACAAGGGCACACCTCCTAATTCTTCCCATACAGTTCTACCAGTGAGGGACCAAGTATTCAATCATATGAGCCTATGGAGCCATTCTCATTCAAACTTAGCTTTCTTTTTGTAAGTACAATTTTTAGACATTTGGCCTTTGACTTTGTCCTGAAGGCTGACCAACAATAAGTAGCAATAGTGTCTTGGCCATTCACAAATACAACTAAAGGTGCTGGATGGCCTTTCTTTCTTTGCATATCTTATATTATAAACAGTTTGACATTTGAGGAAGACTTTTCCTAATTTCAAAGTCAAATAGATACACCACTATTAGAGATTTGTGCACATTTTAGCCTGGTTTGTGTGCACTGTTCTCAACCCCAACCCCATAGCTTCTATGTTTTTCCTGTCCTTTAAAAAGCAAATGCATTAATGCATTTGTTGTCTTTCTTTGTATTTTTTGCCATGCTGTCAGCTTCACGGCCCGTCTTTACTGTAGTCTCAAGCCACACGTGTGCTTCTTTGGCAGTGAGGTCCTTTCTGGAGCACCCTGCCTGCCTGCTGTCCTCTGGGCTGCTTGTGCTTTTACCCACTTGTCACTCCTGCTTCTGCCATTGCTTCTGCCTTCAAATCCGACATCTTCCCATCGACTTTCAGCAACTACTATATTACTGCTATTCCTACTACTGCTTATTGTAGGTCTTCCCCCTTTTCCTCCTTCACCTCTTTCTCCCACTCCTCTTCCTTCTCCTCTTCTTCATCTTATTGTCTATAGCACATACTCAAACATTTGCTTCAAAGGTTGAGCTCAGGCCATCAGCATTCTGAGGCCATACGTTGTCTAAACACAGCTTTATTTTTACCTCTCAGTAAGGGTATTGATTGGTGTTTTGTTAGCTGTGGAGTGCTAGGCTTGGAGGCATATAGAAATTTGAGTGTGTACTTCTCTCCTAATATTCAGAGTTACCAGTGAGAAGTCTGGCTCCAATCTGATTCTATACCTGTGCTTTTGTTTGGAAGATGAAACCATGTTTTCATCCGCACTTGTAGAAGCTATCTGAAAGTGAGAAGATGGATACACGGAAATGGCAGCACAGAGTTGGGAGTCCTCTGTGCTTATCCAAACTAATGCTAATGGCCTTTAGTTGACCATTCTCAACTCTCTAGACTCATTCTTGTTCAAGTGCAGTTTCCCCCAGAGTCTAGAGAGAGTAGTCTGGAAGGTGATAAATGGTATAATTTAACATACATGAGGTCAAATAGAGGGAAGAATGGTTTCAGGTATTAGAAAATGAAGAATTACAATTTTTATCTACTATAATTCAAGTTGTGATGTAAATACAGATTGTGATTCCTTTGTCAAAATACTTGAGACCAGAAGTGTTTCAGATTTTTTAAAAAAACTCTTGGGCTACTTACAAAAACATGATGAAATGGTACTGAAATCTATTTGAATATGAAGTTAATTTATGCTTCATATATATCTTATAAACATTTCCTGACATAATTTTATAATGGATTTTTAATAAAAAAAAAGTTACATGCTATAAAAATTTCCATTTGTGGCATCATATCTCTACTTGAAAAGTTTTAATCTGGAACATTTAGATTTCAGACATTCAGATTGGGGTGCTCAAATGTCAATCATACACCGAGGGGCAGGCTAAAAGCTCTCACTTCTGTGACTGGAACAATAATAGCACATATTCACAAGGACACTTTGAGCATGTCTCTTATTGACACTATGATTCTACCACGTTCTGAAATATTTATTGGACAAGATTGGAATCATCAGTAATTGTGACTTGGTGGCGGTTTGTGGAAATACACTTTTGCAGCCCTGAGACCCATGTGGTTCTATTCAGATAGTTATCACAAATAATTAAGGTCAAGGGTACCATCGGTTATTATTTTGCCACAGTGCATTAAAATAATATTCTTTGTCTGAAAGCTGCTGAGTCTGAGGCAGCACTTGGAAGCCTTCAGGTGCATTAGGCGAGTGGATGCCTCTGGGGTGGCTGTGCGGAGTGAATGATAGTGCACAGAATTAGGTGATGGAATTACACAGAATGATTTTAGCTTTCATAGTCTAGAATTATAGGACTATATATAGACATCTGTGGGAACCAGGAGACTAAGGTAAACTAGTCATGTGCAAGAGAGGAATTTTATGTGCAAGGTGACTGCAGTATTGTCTCTGGTCCTGCCACCTTTGGCTTCCTCCTTTCCTCTCTCTCCCCTCTTTAGTAATGTGTAAGATTCTTCCCTGGCACCTTCTAGATTGCTCTAAATTTCAAAGGCAATTTGAAAGTGGAAGAAACTTTTTTTTTTTTTGTCACTGAGCTCCTGTATTATTTAGATCTATTGTCATTATTTACCGAGAGCCGATGAGATCAATGCACAGATCTGGAGGAAAAGAATAAGCGGCTGGTGAATTTCATTTGAAACATTTCTGTCTTCTTTTGAGAAGGTATGAGATGGATAATTTCCCTCAATGCTTCCTGGCTCTCTCCTGGTGAAAAGACATCCATTTCTGACACCTAACAAAGTGTCTTTTCATGGCAAGATATGTGCTTTCCTATTCCTGGATCCTCCTTGGAGCTCTGGATGGCAACACTGCCTTGGTGTTGCTGAACAAATCCCAAGACCCTGGCTCAGTGGGCTAAAAGTGGCCACCTGAGCATTCAGCAAAGTGACTGATGACGGTGCCATTTATCATGGTGACACTCTCCAGAGCACAGGCAGAGGTTCTTCATGGTGGGCTTAGAGGTGCAGAATCTTGGCGAACATCTACTCTGACATGGCTCTGACAGCAAAATAATTTTCAAAATGTTTTATGACCCTAGGCACCTCTAAAACAGTTTTGGTTGTCACTTCTACGGCCCCAAATCAGAATTAGACTATTATCAGGGGGAAGGGAGATGGCAACAGCACCTTAGCCTGTCAAGTAGGAAAATCTAAACTTATAGGGAAGACAGCACAGAAACCGAAGGAAAACTCATCTCTTTGTTAACATGCACTGCTGGGTAGTAGGGACAGAGCTGGAAGATGACCGAGAAAGGATAAGAATGGTAGATCCTGGTTTTCACAGCCGTTTACAGGTTATTGCATGTACACTTTCTCTTGTCATTACAGCTAGTCAACATGCAGGGAGGGGACTGTTGCCTCCCCTTTAAGCACATGGCCTCAGGTGAACTTGCTGCAGGGCCAAATGCTCCAGGAGGCCATTTTCACCATCATTGCATGCTCAGCACTAAGCACATGGCTTGGTACATAGCTGGAAATTAACTAGATGTTGAGCGATGCACACAGTGGCTGAGCTGAGCTTAAATCTAGGCCACTTTCATCTTGTGATGAAGTGTTGATTGGCTTCCTGGAAGGGAAAAGGTAATTTAGAATCACAGCATTGCTGTAGATGTCACTGTTAACACTTTGTTCCAAAGCAGTAGGGGGCCAGGCTTCTTCCCCAGGCTAGGATGCTGACAAACAGAGCTGGGAGTGTGAGTGAGGTAAGGGCCAGCCTGGAGATGAGATTCAGTGGAAAATGAGGCTTGTGCATTGAGATAACTAGGGATAAAATAAAACAAAACACGTCTATAGCTCCGAAGTTCAACCAGGGTGAGTCAGGAGAGAGTAAGAAACCCTGAGACCTGGGGAGGCATTCTGGCTGAAGTCACCTTGACTTGAGGTCTGTTTATTCTAGAGCATCAGTTCTTATTCATTGTACAACTCAGTCTCAGTGGGAAATTGTTTTCACCTTACTTACATGGAAATCAGCCAAGTGAAATGCAATTCATCACTACATTTGAGTCTTGTCCAGTGTCTAGTAGAGAAGCCAATGTGTAGCACACACATCATTGATGCTATGCCAGGTGAGAGGGGAGCTTGCAGTAGGGATGCTTGGCCAAATGCAGTTGAGGAGGGTGGGCCCTGGTGAGCACAGCCTGTGCTGTGGTTACACAGGGAGAGGAGTGTGGAGCATGTGGCAAGACCAAGTGCACTATCTCAGGACATTAGCAAGTAGATAAGGGCCAGACTGATACTGGACTAATGTGGCTTGAGAGAGTTTGAACTGAATATTCAAAAAAAAAAAAAAGCCACTGGCAAAAATATCTCTGCAAAGGAGTTGTTTTGTAAACACATTTTTCTCATATTGCAAAGAAACATTCCTAATGAGAAGCATCTGAATACACAAGTCATTCTAAATGAAAGGGGGCAATGTAGGTAATTAACATGGCTAGAGCTAGATGCTACAGGGGATTCTCTTTATCCCTCAGGGCAGGGCTTCTAAACCATTTTTAACCTTTCTAACTTTATAAATCCTGTAGGATACATGTTTTAGAAACCCATAGAGATATATTTTTCTACAATATAGAAGAAGACTACCTTCCAATCTATGCAAATATCCCTTATTGATTTAAAAATCCAGTTGGACAAAGTAAAAGGAGATATTTAAGATGTGCACAGTGCGTGAAATTACCTCACATTACTAGTAAATGCATGCCTTGTAGCAATTATGTCACTTACGCTCACACTAATTAAGTGTTGATGTGTGAGCAGTAAGTTGCAATGATGTCGTTAACTAATGTACATAAATATTCCCTTTAAACTGTAATTGCACTTTGCCACAATGTAAAAGAAGGCAAGCTCAAATTAGGAATTATATAGGGCTGTTCTTGAGAAAGTGTTAAGGAGAGCTTGGTTCCTGAGTGTTGTATTTTTATTCAAATGCAAGGAAGGGAGAGAGAAGAGAGGGTCTTAGAAATCTAATTTACAAATCTGTCTAGAGTATATAAATGTTCTCTTTCTCAAATCACTGGTATTGTCAATGCCCATGGTATTAACTATACAGACCGAGTTTTCTGAGCTGAAGGAGCTGATGACAACATACATTATCCCCTGCAGAGAGACATTGTATTCTGTTTCTGTCCCAAGAGTTAGCTGTTCTTTGGGACATTAGTGGTGGTGAGCCCTTTTGCTGAAGGCAAGATTTATGAGACTTAACATTAATGTGATTTTATTTTGAACTCTTAAATGCCAAAACCTGTTTGTTTCCCAGAAAATAAAGGCTGGAAAGAGAAGGACCTGAGGTCCAGAATGTTGTCTGAGCAGAGCTGAGCTTACATGGTGTGGTGAGGTGTCCCTAGTTTGGAGTCAAGGAGCCAGAGTTGGATAGCGGGGTGTCTTAGTTAGGGTTTCTATTGCTATGCTAAAATACCATGACCAAAGAGCAAGTTGACGAGAGGAAAGAGTTTATTAAGCTTACACTTCAGCATTGCTGTTCATCACTAAAGGAAGTCAGGACAGAAACTCAAAACAGAGCATGATCCCAGATTCAGGAGATGATACAGAAGCCATGGAGAGGAGCTGCTTACTGGCTTGCTTCCCCTGGCTTGCTCAGCCTACTTTCTTATAGATCCCAGGACCAATAGCCCAGGGGTGGCACCACCCACTATGGGCTGGGCCCTCCCCCATTGATCACTAAATGAGAAAATTACATCTCATGAAGGCATTTCCTCAACTGAGACTCCTTCCTCTGATGACTCCAGCTTGTGTCAAATTGACACACAAAACCAGCCAGTACACTGGGCATTCAAGTTCTCTGGGGGCACGTTTTTCTAATTTTGTGACTAATGATGAGCTTTCTCCAAAAATTGGAAGACAATTTGCTAAAAATATTTCTTCCTTTACCAAGAATAAAAGAAAGAGTAGTCCCTTACAGAGCTCAGAATGTAGTTTGTTGACTCATGTTAAAAAAGAAACCAAGTCAGGAAATAGATGACATAAAGTAGAAACAGGAAAAAAAGGGGAGCTAGGCTCCATCTGAAGAGGGGAGAGAGAGGTCAGTTCAGAAGGAAGGGGGAAGGGACAAATAACAGCAATGCCATTTGATAAAGCCTCAAAGATCTTACCATTTTGTATTTAACTGTTATAAATTTACTTGTATTTTGTAAGGTCATACACAATACAATACACAATACATAGAAATAAGGAAGTTGTGCCAGTGGGGCTGATAGTGCTCCTCATAAGAACCATAGACTAAAACAAAACAAAACAATGAAAAATTACTTCAGTATCAGGCACATGAAACCTCGTTTTGAATGCTGTCAGGCTAGTCCAAGTGACTCCAAAGCAATATTGACTTTGGCTGCTGCCTTTAGTTGCCTCTCAGAGGCTGAAGTTAAGCCCGTATGGCTTAACCACACACTTAGAACACATAGGACACAGGAATCTGATTATTTGAGTTGGATCTAACCTTGATACCCTCCTTCCTGTGATCTAGCTTCCATGGTACCAGAAAATCTATGCAAGCAGCCAAGAGAGAGAAGCCATTCATAGCCCTATCCAGTTGTGACCAATATGAACCACAACAACAATGAACAACATGCCATGATTTCCATAAAGGTGTACTCAGTGGCACTTACGTGGTGGTAACCAACAGCTGTCTAATTGGACTTAAAGTCCACTCAATACAAGGGAAACCATACCTGGTACTAGAAACACAGTGAACCTTGGGGCTAGTGATATCATGGACCTTAGAAGAGACTCTGTTACTGCACTTGCTAAACCAGAGCAATTCCTCACTATATTCTAGATATTATCCTTATGCCCACAGATAAGTGTAGCTATCAAAGAAGTCTCTCTTTACAGTAAATGGAGACCAGCAAGAAAACTACACCTGGACCCAGTGAGGATATCAATGGATCATGGGGATCCCAGCCCCAATGGATTCGTCTACATCACAGCTCCTGCATCTATGGCTCAGGGAACATAATGGAAAAGGGAACAGAAAGATAGTAAGAGCCAGAATGCCAGGAAGTCTGTTGTGAAACAGTATGTCCTAGAAATGGTTGTACAAACAAGATCTGAACAATATCAATATCAACAGACATACTAACATGGAAAGGGGAAGAATCTCACCAGGTCACACCCCTGGACAAGGAGTTATAGGCAATTGATTACTGCTGCTTACACCCACATTTACCATTTTAGAAAATAAAAATTTGCCAGTGGAAAACTAGACTGGAAGCCTATTTGAGAGCTCTGCATCCAATGTTAAATGTCACAGATCTCAGCTGCTTTAGGGATGTCTCTATGTATGCTGTTGAGCAATAAGATTCATGCCGTTAATTTTGGGGTTGTTTACATCTTAGGTGCTAGAATGGTTTGGATGCTTGCTCCCTCTCAAACTCACACTGAAATGTAATAATTACTACGGTGTTCAAAGGTGGGACCACTAAGAGACAATTGGGTCATATGGGGCTCTCCCTTCAATGATGGATGGATGCCATCATTAGGGGCTGACTTTACTTCCCTTTCTTCCTTTTCTTAACCCTTCTTTGTCCTCTGCTTTGTGGTATTTTCCAGTAGGTTATGACATAATAAGAAGGCGAGATGACATAATAAATCCAAGATGCCAGCACTTAGATATTGGAATTCACAGCTTCAAAAACTCTGAGTCAGTACATTTTGGTTCTTCAAAAATTACCTAGTCTGAAGCACTCTGCTACACCAGCACAAAATGGACTAAATAGATACATGTAATTCCTGTTTATTTAAAGCTCTTTTCAAGCAAAGCTTATAATTTTCAGTAAATTATTTGGATCCTTATTGAATGAAAAAGAAAGGAAGGAAGATAAAATAGAAACTGAAATATTTACAGAGGTTCAAGGAGGCTGAGTAGAAAGTTTGGAATGGCTTACAAATATTGGTAGGCCGTGTTTTTGTTTTTGTTTTCTCTATATTTGAGAGAGCCACCACACTCACGTGAGTTGCACCTTTTCAGGCCCCTCCAACATATGAAACTGCAGCTGGTGGTCAGGGGCTGTGCTAGGTGTTTTCAGGTTCTTGGTGTCTTATTCAAACATGAAGTAGAAGCCCACAGAGATGGGAAAGTAGCAGGGAAATTTTATTCAAAGATAAGTGATAGATGAGAAAGGCATAAACTAGAAAGATTGACAATGGACATGAGTAAGGATTCTCAAAGGACCCCGTCAGTGTTTGAGACTTCCTTTTACAGGGTTTAAGAGAAGGAGGAATTTGATTACTAGGGGCAGATCTTGGGTAGTGCTGTATTTTGATGGGTAACGATTTCTCTGCTGTTCATGTCCCTTCCCATAATGTATCTGATTTTAGTCATATACACATCCAATGAAGCATTAGTATAAGTAAATAGGAGATTTCCCTTAGAAGTTCATGTAGAGTCAGTTTATCTTATTGTACACACACCTAAACCTGGCCTAGCCTGGAGTACTACTCCCATCTTCATACCCAGACATAAACAGAGTATAATTGAATAAAATATGGTTAAGTTCGGTGGTTGTTAGGGGAAGAGAAATTTATTCCATTGCTCAAAGAAAAGTGAACTTACAGATAGATGAAAGTTGGAGTCCTAGGTTACCCACAGGTTGCTAGGTATATTGCTTGGAGATTTTGTGTGTGTGTGTGTGTGTAGAAGGTAAGTTTCAGGCCACCAAGTGTATTATTAGAAGGTGTGTGTGTGTGTGTGTGTGTGTGTGTGTGTGTGTGTGTGTACAACCCGAAACAAGTAAAGTCCCAGTTTACTCAACAATTCCCTATGCTTACTTCCTCAAGACTGTAACTTTAATAACAATCATTACAAGATTTAGCAAATGAATTAGAATTCTTTCTTGTTCTTCAATAACAAGTTACAACTGAAGTACAGTGGGTTTTTTTTTGTTTTTGTTTTTTTTGGAGAGAGCATGTAATGGGAGTTGGGGGCAGAGGGTCTCACTGTGCAACACAGACTGGCGTCTTACTTACTATACTTACTTACAGTGGACCACATGAGTGAGGATTCTCAAAGGACCCCATTATTGTTTGGGGCTTCTAATAAACATGGGATTTGTTGAGTTAAATTTAAATAAGGAAATGATTCAATTTTTTGGGAGTTAAAAGCTGTGTATTAATACTGTGGACTTGATGGTTGACCTACAGAAGGGTTTGTAACATATGGATCACATGCTTCCAACACGAGTGAAAAATTAGTGCTTATATTTCTTCAAAAGTTTTTGCCATTCACCTTCTTTTCTTCTTGTCTATAATATTCATTGGAGACTTCTCTCACGTAAGAAGCCTAAGGCAACCCTTTCCGCATTCTTACATAGAGATAACATTCACCACATAATGTAATTTGAACCCTGACTATATGCCAGGTTTTGTTTTTAAGTGGCTTGAAGTCTGGCAGGAGAGTTAGCATTGAACAAAAGTAAGGGTGGAAACAAATGCTAAAAGCTACCACAGCACATGGGGACATGACGGGGATAAAGCTCAGTTGTCCTTGTGACTCCACAGCACTTTTCTTAAGCTGAGTTCTGAAAGGTGGGGTGTGATCTGTGAGGCCACATCCAGGTAAAGAGATTTAAGGCAGAGGAAAAACCTGAACTGTTGAACAGGATCCCCAGGGCACTATGAGTAATTCAGGGTGAACTGAGGAGTGATGAGTCTTTCCCCTCCTTCCACCCTTCACTCTTTCTCTGGCCCTTCTGGTGCCTGCTGTGCCCTGAAGTCAGGATGACAGATGGGGCCCTGGGGAGTACAGTTCAAGTTGACAAAAGACTCAGCATTTTAAACACAATAACTCTGCTGCAGGTAGGGAGAAGGAAGAGTTGAATTGTTAAAAGATATTTAACCTTAAGACCAGTATGCAGGAAGGCTTCCTATTTCTCTTCATAGAAGTATAAACACCTATAACAGCCAACTCATAAGAAGGAATTAAATACTAACAGCCTCTTTTGAGATTCAGGGAACAAATGTCAATGGCAAAGTGTAGGAGAAATCATTTATATATAATAGTGATTCTATTAGAGAGAGACAAGAGAAGATGTAAGCTGAGGATAGTTAGGTGATGGGATGAGGCCTACACAATAAACAGTTTCTTGGCTCAGGCAGTAACCCAAATGCCCATACTTTTCTCCAGAATTTAACTCTATTTATCTGAGTAATCACTTGGCCCTCTTACCTACATAGCTATTGGATGCCCCTAGTCTGACTTCACTGTAATGACAAGTAGCTGCTAGCAGGACTGGACCACAAGCTTCCTTTTACACAGTCAGCAAAGGAGACTGCATGTCTTCCTAAGTTTATGGTAGTCTATACCTTCAATAAATGTGGGGGCATCTTAGATTATGTGCCTGCATCTGAAGTGATTCTTGGGTTTGGGATAGTGCAATGGGTTGCATTTATTAGAGAGACATTTGTCCTTCCTGGAAGCATTTATCATGGCTAGAGGGATGCTCTGACCTTGCTTGCCTTAGATCAGTCTGAGCCTTGTACAGTCACAACACTAAGGTGCCAGTTATTTGCCAGTAGCAAAAAGAGAAAAATTAAACAATTGAAGTTAAAGCTCCACAAGCAACCACAGTATCTACTTCCTGTGGACCAGTGTGATAATTCCAAATTCTGGACTAAAGACTTCAAGGCTATTGAAGGGCCCAGCTCTCTTCTTCCTGTGGACAGGAAACTAAGCATTAGATCCAAGCAATTCTTTGCATTGCTTCTAGACTTGACTCAGGTAAATATAAAAGTGAGGACAATATCATCCCATCTTACATGCTGTGCCTGGAATTACAACTGAATAATAGGTGAGAAGAAGGGTACCCATTAAGGATTTAGCAATTATCTTGAAGAATTTGAAATATGAATGTTGTGAAAGAGACCATGATTGATTTTTTTCTTTTGCTTGCTTGTTTTAAATAAGGCTTATAGTTTGAAACAATTACCTGTATAATGTATCAGACAGACAGAAACAAAAGAGAGGTTTGAATTATTTAATACGAGAGCCTGAAATAAAATATTTTCAATGATGATGGAGATAAAGGTTTATGTGAAAAATTTTAAGGAAGTATCTAAGGACTTAATAAGCCAGTAATGGGAAGGTCAGGAAGCACTGTGTAGAGAATGAGACTCCGTGATGAGTGATTGGCTGGGAAGGTAATAGAACCATGGAACTTATTTTTGAGATGAAAGTAGTAATTGCAGAATACTCATTTCCTGACCCAACACTGAAAAGGTGGTGATGTCTGCTTTAAAACAAAACAAAACAAAACAACAAATAAACAAAAAGACCTTGTTGATTTGTTATGGTAAGACTTTGACGAACATAGCCCGTCTGTTGAATGTAGAAAGAGTGTGGAAGGGTCTCATTTTTACTCATCTGCTGATTTACAGCCACCAGTGAATAATAGAATGATGGTGTTCTTGTTCTCTTCTTAGATGAGAGAAGTCTGAATAATATTCTCTTGTCCTGAGTTGTTCATTTAAGAAGAGTTCTAGTTATGGGTAAAGTTTAATATCTGAAAAATATAGAGACACTGTTAAAAACATGGCTCTCATTACTGAGAAGTTCTAACACACCCAACTCTTTTGAGTCTGGAAGGAGACTGTGTATATTTGAAAATGTAAAGGTTAATGATGCTGAGACACTTTTCTTTTCTTCTTTATTAATTTTGAATGTGACATGGTGGAATTGAAACAGCAATTTATATCTTATTTTTGATTTAAAAGTCTCTTCACTGGGTAAAGAATGTAAATTTGATTGATATTGCCTACACAGAGCAAGATGGGCTGGGAATTAAATATGTTTGTGATACCCAATTTTGAGGATGGTAAGGTGGCTCATCTATGATTATCCCTGCTGTGTGATATAACTATACACTTCTTTTGATGGTCCTTAAAAATATGGGCAGTTGAAGTGTTGGCTGAGTGAACAAATGTCTCTCCTTGTTTCATAACAGAGGGCAGAAGTACTTTGCTGACAAGAGCCACTTGGAAAACCATGATGTGTTTTCCACCAAAGAACCAAGACAGTCTTCCCCCCAATGTTCTTGGCTTTATGTCACAGTATAGCAGGTAAATTTAGGGATATGCACTGGATGCCTAGAGTATGTCTATTGCTTTTCCTGTGTGGTAAGTTCTAGTGTGGTAAGAAAAATGACTGAAAAGATCTGTTCCTCTCCATTGTTCTAAGTTGCTCTTATCACAAACTTATCACTTTGCGTTCTGCTCCAGGGATTTTGGACCCAAAAGGCTCAACAAACTTTCAGTCTTGGGAGACCACACTTTTCTTCTTACACATGGAATTACAATATATGCTTTCCCTGCCTCACTGGTAATGTTATCGCTCCCGTTCAGCCCAAATTAAGGTGGTCAGGGACATATATCTTTCCCTGGCCTGACTGACTTTTCTTTCTACTTCATTTTTTTTGTCTTTCCACTGATTCCCACACTCTCCCCCTTCTTTGCACTGCAGATACAGTGTTCTAATGAGATCGTAGCTCGGTGAGGACATACTGCCATGGCTCCCCTCATGTTTGCTTGCTCTAGCTCTTTTTGCCTAATGTTCTTGCTGTCTACTTTTGTTTCTATCGTTCCCAAGTTCTTAGACACTTCTCCCTGACCTCCTCAAAGCACTCTGAACAAAGCCTATGTTGGCTGGGAGAAGGTAGGAGTAAGATGTCTAGATATCTGAGGCTTCTTCTTCCCCCCAGATGATAGTGAGTCAGTAATGGCTCTGAATTTATAGATGAGGAAACTGAATCACAAAGGATTTAAGCCATTTTTCTACGGTGATGAAATAAATAACTCGGAGTTGGGAAAAGAACCAAGACAGTCTTCCCCCCAAACCAGGGTGATCATGTTACACAGAAAATGGTAGGTGGCCATCCACCTCTCTCTACCTTGAGTGATTTTAGGTTAGAAAGTTTACTCACACTTTACAGGAGGCTTAAAGATTATAATGAACAGAAAGTGAAATCTTAAATTAAAAGCTACCAGGATTAAAAAAAATAAACGAAACACTAGAAAGATAGAATGTGTAGATGTGTGTCCTCAGAAACTCATCCTATGATTCCTGCTTCCTCCCTTGTCCCTTCTTTGCACTTGAGCACCTATGTGGCTGATTTGTGACAGTCCCCTTCCTACTAGTAGGAAGAGAAATACAGCATCTTCTAGTGTTAGACCCTTCTTTGAGGTTCCATATCCTTGCCCCTCTCTTTATTTACTTCCAAATCAGTTGCCTATTTTGGTTATCTATGACTGAAAAACAAAACAAAAACAAAAACTACTTTCAACTTTGGTGGATTAAAATAACAGTTTGTCCTTTTCCATACCATTTTAAAAGTTAGAATTTTGGATTACTTTTGCTTATGTGTACATGTGTGTTTCTATGTAAGTGTATGCTACATGTGTGCAGATGCCCAACTGAGGCCAGAAAGGGGTGTCAGGTCCCTAGGAGCTGGAGTTACAGGCGGTTGTGAGCTGCCTGTTGTGGGTGCTGGGAAATGAACTCAGGTCCCCTGAAAGATCAACAAATACTCTCAATCACTGAGCCTCTCCAGCCTGAAAGTTAGAATTTTGGACAGTTCCATGCTTCAGCTCCACTTCATTTGGGTTGGGATCACATGACAGCATTGAGCTGAAAGTAGGGCTAGTGTTCCTGGAAGATCTTCTGCTCAATTTTTGAGAAGGCTGCCCACCCCCCCTTAAAGGGGCAGGCAACCTTCTCCACAGCATTCTATGGCTTTCTACTCTTGAATATATCTTATATAACACACCTTTGCTCTTTTCTATTAAGAAAATATTTTTTCATACCATATATTTTGATTATATTTCCTCTCTCCCAACTTCTCTCAGGTCCTCCTCACCTCTCTACCCATTCAACTTCATGTTTGTTCTCTCTCTCTCAAAAGAAAGAAAGAAAATCAATACAAACAACCCTCATAAGACAAAAAATAAGATAAGAAGCACATACAAAAGCATAGGAGTACATTTGATGTAGACTAACTACTCCTGGGAATGTTGCCTGTCCTGGAGTGTGTTACCTACTCTCTCTCTCTCTCTTTACTTTTACTGAAAATAGATGTTCTTCCTCATATAATATATCCTGATTATCACTTCCTTTCCTCTCTACTCCTAGTTCCTCCCCACCTCCTCCCTCATCTAGATCCACCCCCTTTCTGTCTCATTAGAAAACAGGCTTCTAAGGGATAATAATAAAATGAAATATAGTAAGATGAAACAAAACCTAACACATTGAAATAGGACAATAAAAGCATACAGAAGTAAAAGAGACCAAGAAAAGGCACAAGAAACAAATGCAGATGCAGAGACCTACTCATTCACACACTTAGAAATCCCATAAAAATACACTAGAATGTATAATATATACATGAAGGACCAGTAGCATAAAAATAGAGGAAACATATATAAAAATAAAAACAAACAAACATTATATATGTATATCTACATATATATATGTATGTAGATATACACACATATAATATATATGCCCTAACAAAACATTATGAGATGAGGAATCTCCAAAGATGTTGAGTTCGTTTTCTGTTGGCTGTCTATTGCTGGATATGGGGCCTACCCTTAAGAGTAGTTTATTTTTCCAGTGAGACTCTCTTGGAAAAAACTAACTTCATTTGAAAGTGGCTATAAATTGGAAATAGCTTCTGGTTAGAGATGGGGATGTATGTCTATTCCTTTTAGCTCTAGGATCTCATCTGGTGTAGACCTGTTCAGGCCAAGTGCATGCTGCTTCATTCTCTCTGAGTTCATATGTGCATTGATCCTTTTGATTTAGAAGGCCTTGTTTCCTTGGTGTTCCTCATCCCTTCTGACTCTTACACTCTTTCTACCCTATCTTCTGCAGGGTTCCCTGGGCTCTGAGGGGAGGGATTTGATGAAGATAGACATTTCATTTAGGAATGAGTGTTCCAGAGTCTCCTACTCTTTGGATATTGTCTGGCTGTAGGTCTCTGTATTTGTTTCCATCTGTTACAGGGAGTTTTTCTGATGATGGCCAAGCAAGGCACTTATCTGTGAGTATAGTAGAATGCTATTAGGAATTGTCATTTTATTGATATGCTCTTTCAGTAGAACATTAATATTTGATTTTACATTAGGCCTTTGAGTTATCTGGTCTCAGGTTCTGGGTCACCCAAACAGTGTCAAGTATGGGTTCCATCTCATGGAGTGGGCCATCAGTCAAAAAAGATATTGGTTGGTTACTACTACAAGCATTGTACCACCATTGCACTAGCTTATCTTGCAGATAGGATACCATTGTAGAGCAAAGATTTTGTAGCTGGGTTGGTGTTTACCTTTCTCTCTTGGTAGCATGTCAAGTGCCTTACTCTACCAAAGATACTAGAGTGAAGGGGTGAAGGGTCTATGTAGGTACCAGCTCAACTCTTCCATGTTCAATGAGTTGTGTAGGTATTGTCTTCATCAATAGGGCTTGGCAAAAGCCTGTGTTGTTTGGAGGTTTCCAGTGATCTCCTTTGGCTAGCAACACAATTAGATGTCACCCATTCCCAGCACTGGAAACTTCATTTGGTGACAAGAGATGTCTAGTTGGGCTCTGTCTCCCCTATTATTTGGTAATTTCATTTCCATCACCTTTATATTTGTATATATTTTAGGAGGCTTCTATCATATTAATTTTCCATACTACATCTCAAAAAGCCTTTGATTTTAGGTGTCTCTCCCCATATTCTCTTTTTTCCCTCTTCTCTACTTCTCCTCACCTCATTCTCTTATTTCAGTCCCCCTTCCATGTCCATCAACTGTCTATTCTATTTCTCTTTATTAATGAGATCTATCTGTTCCCTCTAGTCCCTTACTCTATTCATAACCACTGTAGTTTTATGGATTATAGCTTGATTATCATTGACTTAGCAGCTAATATCCACCTATAAGCAAATATATATCATACTTGTCTTTTAGGGTCTGGGATACCTCAATCAGGATGATCTTTTTTCCTAGTTCCATCCATTTACCAGAAAATTTCAGTTTTAATGGGTGAGTAATATTCCATGGTGTAAATGTGCACATATTTCCTTTACCCACTTATCTACTGATGGATATCTAGATTGTTTTCAATTCTTGGCTATTATGAATAGAGCAGCAAAGAACATGACTGAACAAGTGTCTCGGTGGTAGGATGAAACAACCCTTGGATATACGCCCAAGAGTGGTATAGCTGGATCTTGAGGTAGATCAATTCCTATCTTCCTGAGTAACCACCACACTGATTTCCATAGTGCTGTACAAGTTTGCTCTTTTAGCTTTTGAAAAATCTAAGTAGCTTTTGTTCAGTAGAAATTTGAAACTGCTGGTTTCTTAAAACCTGGAAACTGGTATATTCTACTGATCAATGGGGTCACAAGACCTGCTCCTATCCAAACAGAAGGCTCACAGATACCAAATATTAAATGAAGTGATGTTAAAACATGGCCATCTCTGATGAACTTCGGCAAAGGTGGAGGATGCAGTATGGAGTCACAAACAAGTACCGCATGCTATATTTCTAAGAGTGATCCTGTCTCCTAGAGTTGTAGCAGGTGAATCCACCCAAAGCATCTATGAATATGCCCAGCCCACAGTGGAGAGCTGTCAGGAAGGTTGTGAGACAAATTCCTCTTATCACTTCTCCCAGTCCTCATTCCTGAAGACAATATGATGATTTACTTAATGGACCAGTGACCTGACTTATGACACCCTCCTTCTAACTCCCCAAGCTTCTCTCCTGCTTCAAAACCTCTGACACAGGCCCTCTGAAATGAGACCTTACTCTCTCTAAAGACGATGGAAGCAGTGATTGTCCCCATCTTCTGCATATTTAAAGAGCTCTTGGGACTGAACTTGCCACACCCATTAAAGGCTTTTAAAATTGTTTCAAAATCTTTAGATTTTCCCTCCTCCTCCATTAGACTGTGATTTTACTCAAAAGTAAGAATTTAAAACATCACTTTGTACTGCATGATAAGTAACAAACTTCACAATAGGAATTCGGCATATTTTATATCCTGTAAAGGGGAGAATGGGATGATTTTAGAAGCTGTACAGTTGATAAAACTGTAGAATCACATTCCTACAAGAGATTTCTAACAACCAAATAAGCAAATATGTAGCATAAGGAATGTATTCAAGAGTAGTAAGAAGGCAGTGTTTTTGTTTTCTTAATTGTCCCAATTTCACTCCAGATGCTAGCTTCACGTTTCTTTTTGTCAACAGACTCTGTACTTGAGAAGCACCTGGGGGTTTAGCATCTCTTGTTCTCACATGTTGTTCCATTTTATTCTTTATGTATCTATTATTTCTTGAAGTTTCTAGCCTTTTGCCTTTTGTCTCATGAGCACTCAGTTCTGGGAAATAGGCTCTGTTTTCCCTCTTGGCTTTGTGACTCTGCCTTTGGTTTTGAGGACAGCTTTATTATGGTCCCTTCATCACTTCTTTTACAGACTACTGACTTTGCTTATGATTTTCAGTGGCTCCAAGCTGCTGTTCCATCATTCCTCAAGGAGTGTGGAGCACATTGACGTTGTTGCTCTGATTCCAAGTTTCCAAATGAAACCCAGTTTCTGGGGTTAGTGGGTCCTCTGGACATCAGTCGGGTAAAGATTAACAATGACAGTGAACAAGTTCACAGCCCAAGACTTCCTATCAAAGGTGGGGAACTCACAGACTATTCTATTTGCTGAACATATAGAACATTAGAATGTTAATACCAGTAATTCTCTTGTCCAGTGAATCTCCCAGTGAGGTCCCCACTGGTACCCTGAATGAGTGCAAATGATGCAAGTCAGTGTTGCATCCTGGATGTTGTTTAGAGACAATTTCTTTTACTCTAAAATGTATACATAGTTAAAGCCAATAACTGTGACCACTCATTTTGTTTATTGATTTAATAAAACTGAAACTTACAGACTAGAAAAAAAAACAGAGCTAAGAAATTTTCAACAAATTCATTACATATAAATCATGTGGAACATCATGGAGATGCTAACACTTACATAACCACTTTTCCCTAAAGAGTCTCTCAAAAGAAGCCATAGAGTTAGAAGGAAAATTTTTAGGTGTTCAATCCAATCCCTACATTTTATGGATAAGAAATCTAAGACCCTGGTAGAATAAGTGACATCAGAAAATGCTTCAACCTTTGCCTACTCTAATGTACTCCCTCAAATGAATGAATGAGTGAATAAAATTGTAATATCTAAATTATGGAGATGTCATAAAAATAAAATGCAACCATGTTTGTGGCACACTGAGCTAGCTGCTGCCCATACTAAGCTCCCAAGGAACTTTCTTTCAGTACATCTGTGTGCCACATAAAACAATCCCACCAACGATGAGCTGCATGAATGATGGTGGTACCATATGATTATAGTGACACCATAGGTGTTTTAGTTTATGAACTTTATACTGTCACTGTTTGCACAAGGACGAGATCACTGAATGGCATGTTTCTCAGAATATATATCTATCATTAAGTGGCTGTATTGTTAGCTATGATTACACAAATAGCAAGTGGCACAGCAGGGATGCAAATCTGTTCTTTTAAGGCCATTGTTTCATGCAGCTCTCTGTGTTGTATGTGTATTGCTTTCTAGTCTGGGCAAGATCCCTCTTTCATTAAAGCCATATTCAGAAATACATAGGCATTAATCGCCAAACTGCCATTTGTGTCTACCAAGTCGCAACAGAAACAAATTAATGTTTGATACAAAAACAAAAGCAACAAAACTCAATCATTTTACATACGCTTCTTAGATGCAGTACTAAGGTAAAAGTTAAATACGTATTTTAAGTTAAGACTTTCTAATATAGACACAGATTAAATGTCATCCATTTGCTCTGTGAAGCATCCCAAATGCTACAGGATATGCTCCAGGTTGTAATTTCTGTGAGATCTTTCACACCCTATTTGTGCATCAGTTTATAGTCTAGCTGTTCCGGTAGTGGTCAGCTTGGGCCAACCTTTTCTGAGGGGCCAGGATAAACCTTGCTACCCTACCTGGTGTACATGGCCTACATCCAGATCTGGGCGTCAGCCAGGAATGCTGGGAGACTGGTGAATTGGATGTTTACCAACTCTCTGTTCTTGGAAAGCCTATCTTCTTATCACTTTATGTTAAATATGGATGGGAAGTCTCTCCTGATCTAAGCTTGGAAGTTTATCCAGTTCTCAAATGCATGTGCTTCTTTCTGAAGAGGCCTGGATGGAACAATATTGAATAGACGTCTACAGAACCAGAAACATGCTAGTTCCCAAATCTACATCTCTGTCCTCTACAGCATTACCTTGAGGCAAGAGCTGTCATGCATTTTGTGACATTAGGTAATTTTACCTACTTATATGAATTATTATTTGAATATAAACCATATTCTTATGTGAAATTATTGCATCTACTTCTTTGCTTTAAACACCTCTGTTATTATTTCATGATCCAGTTATACTCACTCTTTGGTTGTAACCATGGAAGCAACAGTGCTCATATTACTCACAATTCTCTAGGAAATGATCAAAAGGATGCATATATATATATATATATATATATATATATATATATATATATATATATATATGAGTGTATGTATGGTTGTGTGTATGACTGCAGGTTTGTGTGTGTGTGTGTGTGTGTGTGTGTGTGTGTGTGTGTGTGTGCCTATGCACATGTAGGCACACATGAATGCATTTTTGTGTGCATGTATGTGGAGAGAGAAAGGGAAGAAGAATGTGAATAAAGAATTGGTTTGTAGACTTCTGGAGACTGGTTGGTCTTACCAGCTGCAAGTAGAGGATCCAGGAACAATAGGACCCCAACTGATACCCAAAGACCAGAGAGCCAGGAGAACTGATGGCAGTTTTGGTCTGAAGGCAGACTTGATGCCGGGAGAAGTGTGTTTTACTCTGATTTCAAATGCAGGAAAAAAAATTGTCCCAACTCAAGAAAGTCAGGCCCAGGAAATGCCCCAGTACTGGTGGAAGGTTAACCAGTTAATTCAAATGGTTGGGTTTCCCTGCCTACACCCTTTTGTGGTTGCAAGAGAAGTTTGGTTTGCATTGTCTACTAATTTCAATGCCCATCTCACTCTTAGAGGCACATACTGAATCAAGTCAGATCAAGTGAATGGGTGTTAACTGTGACCTCAGACAGATATGTAAGTCAATCACTGTTATGCTCAGTGGCACTTGGCTTTAACAATGTGATGCATTGAGAAACCAGGCCTACACTTTAGATACTCAGCAATGTGGAGAGCTAGGAAATCAGTGATAATCAGCCTTCTACAGAAGCTCTGTGGTATTGATGTGTTCTTCAAATCACAACATAATGTGCTTAGTTGTGTATATATAGAATGAGTGAGAAACAGTAAATTAGGGTTCCCAAAATTACATTTCTGCAGGACAAAGTTTCTCAATCTGTAAGTCTCAATCCCTTTGGGAGGTCAAGTGACCCTTTCACAGGGGCCACATATCAGATATCCTGTATAACAGATATTTATATGTTGATTCATTACAGTAATTTCATTACCATTATGAAGTACCAACAAAAATAATTTTGTGGTTAGAGGTCATAAGGAACTATATTAAAGGGTTGCAGCTTTAGGAAGTTAGAGGACCACTAATGTAGGAGAAACACATGGCTTATTGTTTCATAAAGTACTGTTCATGATTTCAAATATTCATTGTAGGTTTTGGAATGTCTCCCCCATAGATAAAGGGGGACTACTGCACTTTTATTAACTGATCACCATGCTATCACAACATCTTGTGAAATCAGTCCTCTTACCTAGCTGTCTCTGCTTCATGTGATCAATAGATGCTTACTTGGGTTTCACAATCTCAACCTTGCTATTTTTTATTACTCTTCATTGAATCACTAAATTCTTCGTATGTTTTCCTCCTGTTCACTAATTCCTTACCCAACCATATCTAAACTACTGTTTCCTGTTTTAATCATCAGAAAATATCTTTTTATGTGTAGAATTTTTTTTAGTTTAATTTATTTCATCTTCCTTCACATTACATAGTTTTAGTAGCTTTTATTTGATCTCTAATAGTATTTTGAATTGGTATTGAATAGAGTTTATTAGACAATCCTATTGGAAAATATCATGAGGATTTAATTTTGCCTCTCATCTTGTCTTCTGATTACTTTCTAAAGATATCATCTGTTTCTCTTTATGAAAATTTGGCCAGTGAGACAGCTCTAGGTTTAGAGTGCTTGCTGCTAAGCCTGATAATTCCCCTTTCTCAACCTTCTTTTAATATTAGTCCTTTGTCCCTTCAGGTGGTTTTACATCAATTTTCATTTTATATATATATATATATATATATATATATATATATATATATATATATATGTATGTATATATATGTGGTTTTGTGTGACTTATGAGATCTAGGAATCACAAATGAGAGAAAGCACATAATATTTGTATTTCTGAGAGGGGGTTTATTCAATTAACATCATCTCTACTTGTATCTGTTTTCCTTCAAATGATATTATTTTATTCTTCATCACAACTGAAAAGTTCCATATAGATATAAATATATGTGTATGTATACACACACACACACACTTCCTTTATCCATTCCTTTGTTGCTAGTACCTGTTTGTTCCATAACTCAGCTCCTCTGAGTAGAACTGTAGTGAACACAGTGCCAGCATCTGGGATGTGTTGACTTGGAGTCCTTCAGGTAAAGACCCAGTAGTGGTGTTGATGGATTATTATCTTTGTTCACATCCTCACTGGAATTTGTTGTTATCTGTTTTACTCATTATTGCTGTTCTCACTGGGGTAAAATGGACCCTCAACGTGGGTTTAATTTGTATTTCTTCAATGGTTGGTAATCGTTAATGTTTTTCATGTTTGCTGTCTATTTGTGTTTCATTCTTTAAGAACTATCTGTTCATCAGCCCACTTGTTGATTGAGTTGGGTTTTTTGTTATTTAGCTTTTTAAGTTCTTTTTATGTTCCAGGTAACTTTGTCTGGTATATAATTTGAAAAGTCTCTTTACTTTATCATCTGTTTCTTTTGCTGTACAGGGGTCTTCTTCTAATTTCATGAGGTCCTATTTGACAACTATTGGCCTTATTTCCTGAGCAACTGGAATCCCACTGAGGAAGTTCTTGCCTACGCCTTGCTCTTTTTTTTTTTAAAATGTATTCTTTTTTTAACTTTAAAAAAATTTATTTTATAATTTAATTTTACATATCAGCCACGGATTCCCTTGTCCTCCCCACTCCCCCCCCCGCCTTCCCCCCAGCCCACCCCCCATTCCCATCTCCTCCATGGCAAAGACTCCACTGAGGATTGAGTTCAACCTGGTAGATTCAGTCCAGGCAGGTCCAGTTCCCTCCTCCCAGGCTGAGCCAAGTGTCCCTGTATAAGCCTTGCTCTTACCTTGAAGAATTTTTCCCATTTTTTCCTCTAACAGCTTCAGAGTCTCAGATCGTAGATGAAGGCCCTGATCCATCTGGAGTTGGCTTTTACGTAGGGTACAATGTAGGGATCTAGTTTCATTCTTTTATATATAAACATCTAGTTTTCTAAGCACTATTCATTGAAGAGCTTGTATTTTCTCCAATCTGTATTTTGGCATCTTTGTTAAAAACAAAATGGGTGGCCGTAGCTTCATGATTTCATATCAATGGCTTCTATTCTGCATAACATAAGTTTTCAAGAAAGTTTTATGTTAATTATATGCTTCAGACGTCTGGATGGGACAAAAATGGTAATGTAATTGATCAGGCTACACAGGATTCTCATAGTTTAAGCTGCACTTAATTATGGTTTAAAATTTTTATTCAGACTTTTAGTGTGTGTATGTGTGTGTGTGTGTGTGTGTGTGTGTGTGTGTGTGTGTATGTGTGTGTGTTCATCCTGTTTTCTCAATTTCGAGCCTTTGCATTCATGAGTAGTTTTCTCTAAACTTAGATAAGTCAAGTGTATATTTTCATGTAGAATTTCGGATTTTGTGTCCTAAGCAATCTTTCCTTAATTTTAGGCAATGAAGATAGTTATATTTAGTTCTTATTCTTTAGATCTTGAACCCTTAAGAATTTATTATTGTGTGTAGTGTGAGGTCAGGACTAGGATTCATTAATGTTCTTAATTATGAATATGAGCTCCAATATATTTGTTGGAATAATGTATCCTTTGCCATTCAATTGCTTTGATACCTTTGTGAATCATGTGTATGTGAGTCAGTTTTTAGATTTTTTGGAGTTCCATTGACCAATACTGCCAGTTATTTCTTGTTACTTTTTATGGAAATCGATACTTTTTGCCTGTAATTTATAGTATTTATGTATTTGTTTATGAGTAGAGGGGTTAGTTTGTTTCTCTATGTAGCCCTGACTGGCCTGGAACTTGCTGTGCGGACTAGGCTAGCTTTGGAATCACAGAGATTTCTCAAGGAAGTCTGGCTTTCCTTGGAGACATTAGTCTTAGGCAAGTTTTATTATTACCTTTTTGAGTTCATTGATTGATCTTTCTTCTTGTGTGTCCAAAGCACCTGAGTACAGGTAGAATTATCAACTATTGTCCCCTAATTGGTGACATAGAGCCTACATCCTATTTTATGTGGCTTCTAACTTCTAGACTGTTACTAACATATGTATCTGATCTTCTGTCTCCCATTTTCAGAGAGCCACAGATTTAGGCTCTGTTAACCAATCTATTTTCTGTATTTTTTTTTCTGGGGGATTTTTTTTTAAAACTTTAACTCTGATATTTAAGAAGATATGTGCTACAATTAATCTATGACTATATTAGTCAGGTTATTAGTCAAGTCTCTAGAATAACAGAAACAACAGAACACACACATACACACACACATACACACATACACACACATATTGTGTGTGTGTGTGTGTGTGTGTATGGGGGATTTATTAGATTGATTTACATGATGCAATCAGGATAGTCCATCAATGACTATCTTAACTTGAGAGTCTAAGACTAAGTAAGTACTCAGTGTACATGGCTGATGCCTCAGCAGCCCCAATCTGCCATCAAAGACCTGACTGAATTCTGGAGAACCACTGGTCTTCAGTCCACATTGGAAAGCTACAAGAAGCTGAGTTCTAATGTCAGCTAAGAATAGCAGCAGCAGAGGCAACAGCAGCATCAGTGTGCAGCAAAGCAGACAAACTCTCCAGGAGACAAGGCAAGTAGACCAAGGCAAAGGCTTTCCCCTTACCTTCTACTCCTCCCAGCTATCCTCCCCCAAACCACTCCTATGCCCCCAAGTTAATAGCCTCCTTTTTCTTTGATAATTATTGTGTACACACACACACACACACACACACACACACACACACACACACACGTGACATACTGAATCCCTTTTTGTTGTTGTTATGAGTTATTATGTATATTGTTTTGTGGCTGTCCACTCTGTATTGAAAACTAACAAGGGGGCTCATCCTTGGTAATTCTCCTTCTCCCAGTCCCCATTAATTGCCTATAGTTATTTCTCTAGGTGATGGGATCCCACTAAATCTTCCTGCTCCCTTGTTAACAATTCCATTGCTATTGACTTTTTCTGGTCCTATTTATGCAGCCATTTCTAGGAAAGACTGTTTCATGCTAGACTTCCTGGTGTTCTGGTTCTGACAGTCTTTCCACCCCTTCTTCTAGGATGTTCCTTGAACTGTAGATGCAGGAGCTGTGACACAGATGTGTCTGTTGGGCTTGGACTCCCAATATGCTGCTGGTCTCTGCATTATGGCCAGTTGTGGATTTCTGTGGTGGTTTCCATTTGTTGTAAAGAGATGCTTTTTTGATGAGAGGTGGTAGCTGCAGTTATCTGTGGGTGTAAGGATAATATTTGGAATGTAGTTAGAAACTGTGCTTGTCCGGCAAAGTGGTGGTAGTAGATTCTTTTCTAATGTTCATGACCTTACTATCCCCAGGAAACTGCCTTTTTTTTTTCAACAGCAGGCATAGTTTTCCTCTTATTAAGTGGGCTTTAAGTCCAATTGCACAGCTTTTATTTGTCACTGTTGTGTACAGGCCACTTCTTATATCTTTATGCATTATCTCGCCTTGCTGGTAGTTGTCCTGGTTCATAGGTGTTGCCACTGGGTAGGATTTTTATTGCTTAATCTCTTGGCAGCTTCCTTTGGACCTCTTAATACCTGGGCTGTCATCAGAAGGAGTTTTTCACATTCAGGGCAGGTTTTCCACTTCAATTAAACCAATCAAGAAAATCCTTCACAGATGTGCCCAGAGTTTCTCTCTTAGTTGTTTCCAGATCCAGTCAGGTTGACAACCAAGATTAGCCATTACAGTAACCTGTAAGTCTCTGTATTATGAAGTTGTTTTTTTTTTTTTTTCCTGTTGTCCTGTTAGGAGAAACAGAAGTGACTTTTTTCATTTGATGCTGTGTGTTCCATTTCTGTCTCCCATCCTTTCATTGTTCCTTTATGAACCAAAATTTTGGTGTCAAATCTGGTGTTGGGGGTAAGGGGGTGAAATTTGTAAGCTTCCATGTCAAGAGAACACAGCCTGTGGGCTGTCATGGTGTGGAACCTGAGGGAGGACATTCAATCATACCATATTAGCTGTGACTATCTTTAGTTTCTGGTCTGTGGGAATCAGGACCCAGAGAGAGTAAAGTCAAGTGAATTTGAGGAGGGCATGTTTAATTTTTGTTTCCAGACAATCCTTAGGTGACACTTTCCTAGACCCAAAGCTGTACTTACATTCTCTTCCTCCTATGGTGATACTACTTATAGGGGAAATTGTGGGGCATTTTAACAGTTTATCTTTCGTAGTCACACTGGCTTGTCTATTTATTTGAAATTTTGAAATTAAGTTTCTTTATCAGCAAAGAGTATGATACACACACATGCATACACGCATACATGTATGTGTATAGTAGAGTTCACAAGATTCTTTTGAGGTTGAAATGTAGTTTGAGAAAGTACCTCTAAAGTACTTAATATATAGCCCCTGGACATACTGACCTCCCTATCGACAATAAGTGCTGTAATTTGTTAGAGAGCTGGGAATGAAGCTCAGTGGTAGAGTGCCAGCTGAGAGTGCATGGAGCTCTGAGTTCTAACCCTGCACTGGAATTGAAAGAGAGAAAGATATAGCATGTGTTTTTAGTATTGATATATCTAATATTTAGTAGGTAAGAAAACATTTTCAGTGATATAACACAACATCAACACATCCTCAACACACATTATCATGAACTTGAAAGCATTATATGCTCAGAGCCTATTACCACAAGTCAGATTTCTATTATGTTACATTGTGCAATTAAAATTTTTTATTACATTATTCATTACATTTATCTATGTGTGTATGTATGTATGTATGTATTTATTTATTGTGTGTGCAGTGGAATTTTGTTTTCCCCTGGTATGCATCTGAGGCCAAAGAACACATTTCAGGAGTTGTTCCTTCCGTGTGGATGCAGGGGATTGAACTCAGGTCATCAACTTTGGCTGTTAGTACCCTTACCTGCTGGGCCATCTTAAGGGGCCTGCGCTTTTCTTTTTCTTTTTTTGTTTCTTTTTTGAGACAGGGTCTAACTATGTATCTCTGGCTGTCCAGGAAGTCATTGTGTACATTTCCTTTGTGTGGGCATTATAAATGCTGCATCTGGAGTGGATTACATCTTTAAGAGACTACAGTCTACTATTTATACACAAGTCAGTATGAACAAAATTGCATTGTGTTGTAATAAAAGAACCCTCTCGACCAGAACAGAAGTGTTGTTTTCACAACACGGGGGGAGACTACACAAAGCACTCAGGAGAAGCCGCTCAGTGTTATGTGAACAGTTTCCATTGTTTTCCTTTTCGTACTGAACTGTTTTACCACTGGCAGTCAGTGTGGGGCCTTCACTTATGAAAATAGAGCTGCTGGCAGTTTAGGCTCAATTTCACTCTCAAGCTGTCATAAGTGATCACGTGGGAAGATAATACTTGGTGGGAATTTTGTTTTCTTTTTCTGTTTTTTTTTCCCCTCCATTTATTTTTCTGTGAGGCAACTTGTTAGAAAAAACAGCAGATGAAAATGAGGTCTACAGTATACAATAATGCCTGGAAGACATGCAAACTTTCTTAGAAACTCTCCTGACACAAGAAAATGGCGGGAGCAGAGCCCTAATTGCACGCAAGCTCTGGTAGCCATTCCCTCTTGTTTGCTGCCATTATTGTTTCCATGGGCCTTATGCAGGACTCACCCACCAAAACCATTGTCCCTATCCTTTTGCACTAGAAATATCTCTGGTTCTCTGGGCCCATTTTAAATAATGGCTGCCTTCAAGAGTGTTGTTTTAATATGTTCATTGTGAACTGAGAAGTTATAATCCTTCATCATGTCTGATCTTCCTTGTTTTTCCTTCTCTCTTCTCTTTACGTGGTTAAGGGTCTGTCTATTCATTAATGTTTTAAAATACCTTTTGCTTTTATTGTTTTTTAAAATGTATGTTTTTATTCTGTTTATTCTTTCTGTCCTCATACTAACTTTGGACTTAGTTTGTGTTTTTTTTTTTTTCTAGTTCCTTTAAGCTGGGCTCCTCCCTCGTCCTCTTTCCCAACCCCTAATCCTGCTGTATAGTTCATGCTGGACTTGAACTCATGATTCTTTAGTATCAGCCTCCCAAGTAGCGAGGTTACAAGAATGTGCTAGTACTCCATCCCCAGGATGTCTCTTCCTTTTAGAAATACATATTTAATACTATAAATGGGCACTTACAACTGCTTTACTACTCTTCTATAGACTTGTGTGTGCTGTACATCCATTGTCATTTGTCTCAAGACAGTTTAAATTTCTCTTTTCCCTCGGCCCACCAGTTCAGAAATATGCTATTTCTGAAATTTCTCCTGCTACTTATTTGACACTGTTATGATTGGAGCAGACAGTTGATACCTGGGGCTTTGGGTCAAACTCTGGGGCCAGACCAGGGGGCAGGGCATCTTCAGATAAAGCCATATCAAAGCTCTGCCATGTCTCTGAGAATGACAAGTTCAGGTTTTTTGGTAAGTTATGGCATTCTCTCTGACTGGGCTTCACTGCTGCTGAGAATGCAGCCGCCACCAGCAGACTCTCCATGCCGCTCTAGTTCTACTTCTTACCTTTCCTTTTACTAGGCTCTGGGTGGACTAGCTTTTTAACTGATACTGGGGTTTCCCACAACACAAGAGAGGATCAAGCTTCCTGGGAGTGGCCTGCAGGCTGAATTTCTAGCTTAGGTTGTCTTTTCCCTCTGTTAACTGTGGGCTGTGGAGTCCTCTTCTGTGTGTCACTGTGACACCTTGCAAAGGCACAGAAATAACTGGGATGTATTCACAACTTGCCTCTTACATCTCTAAAGTAGTTTTAAGTTTTATTCAGGTCTAAGGTACACTTACATGCTCTCGCCTTGTCCTCAAGTTCTGGAGTTTTCACAAATACCAATGTCTGTGAGTGGTAGATAGTTGGACTTTCCATGTGATGTAGTAAAGCCTGGAACCTCTTCTCCTGCTACCTTGTTGACATTATTCCTTGTCTTTGTACACTCATGACAGATGCATCACCTGAATTCAAGCAAGAACTTAACCCTAGTTTGTAACTTATGGGATGTACAATTTTTTATTTTGCTTTGTTTTCAATCAGATGTATAAAAATAGCAGGTCATTATTCTAAAAGTTCTCTATTTTCTCTAATGAGTCAATGCTGGGATAAAAATCCAGAAGGAAGAGGGGAGCTTTTTAGTTTAAAGGAGCTTGAAAGAGGTTAAGGAGATGTGGGTAAGGTTACTTGTCCTGATGACCCAAGTTCAATTGCTATGGATCTCACTCTGTATGCTGTGAAGGTGTTGCTTTTATTTGATTGATAAATAAAACACTGATTGGCCAGTAGCCAGGCAGGAAGTATAGTAGAGGTGGGACAAAAAGAGAGGAGAATGCTGAGAAGAGGAAGGCTGAGTCAGGAGATGCCAGCTTGCCATCCAGGGAGCAGCATGTAACAGGCACACAGGTAAAGCTATGGAACATGTGGCAACATATAGATTAACAGAAATGGGCTGAGTTTAAGTGTAAGAGCTAGTCAGTGGTAGGCCTGAGCTAATGGCTGAACAGTTTTAAGTAATATTAGCCTGTGTGTATTTATTTGGGTCTGAGAGGCTGTGACCCGGTAGGACTGGTGATAGCTCCAGCTACATTCAGTTGCTGAAATCAATGTGGAAGAAGGAAAGATTTGCTTTCATTAAGTTGTTTTATGACTCTCATACTTGCACCATCACACATACACACACACACACACACACACACACACACACACACACACACGTATGTATACAAAAGAGCCACAACATTCGATGAAAAGCAGAGTGTAATACTTGTTTGGACCCTGGTTTGACTAAATCAGTATATTGAAGTAAGCATAAATTCCACAAATTTGTCTAGTCAAAAGACTATAGCTGGTAGATTACAAGCCCTAGGGCTGAAGAGATGGCTCAGCCGTTAAAGGCTAGGCTCACAAGCAAAAATATAAGATTACGAGCCCTAGAGAGCAAAAGACTGTTTGATGTTTTGCCAAATGGACATGTAGTCTACATAGTTATATATTTATCTATAGATTAATGCTGCTCTCAGTCTGGATCAGAGAAGTTGCTGTTTACAGTGGGAAGTGGTTAATGCAGAGATACATAACTGGTTATGTACTGAGAACAAATGGCAGTCAAGTGCTCGGCCCTCAATGGGACATCTATACTACCCCTGAAGGCCGCATGAACATTGAAGAAGAGGATGTGGAGGAGGGATGTGAAGTGCCATTGTTGGAACATGGCACAGCTGTTGCAGTCATGAACACACACACAGTAGCTGTGGCTACCCATGCACGACCTATACAAACAAACAGGATAAAAAGACATAAAACTAGGAGTGGAAATAATTGAGAATAAGAAGAGGTCAACAGGAGTGGGAGGGGGATGAGAGAGGGCAGTTGGTGAAAACCATCATAACATAGAGAATATAGGCATGAAAGCATCAAAAGTTAAAAATTATCAATAACAAACTTGTATACATTTTGGTAGATGTGCTAGTGATGTTGATTATAGAATATCCTCAATACTTTTGTTCTAGAATTTCATATTGAGTTACACCAGGAGGAATGTCATCTTTCCTGTTATTTGCTCAAAAGTGCTTCAGCACATCTCTACATAAAGCAAGTATTCCAATGTGTTAAAAATTTTAATGTTGGGCCGGGCAGTGGTGGCGTACGCCTTTAATCCCAGCACTCGGAAGGCAGAGGCAGGTGGATCTCTGTGAGTTTGAGGCTAGCCTGGGCTACAGAGTGAGTTCCAGGAAAGGCACAAAGCTGCACAGAGAAATCCTGTCTCAAAAAACCAAAAAAAAAAAAATTTTAATGTTGGTATTGAGCATATAGATTCACTGTAAGCATCCATGCTCTATTTGTATGTAATTATGAACTTTTTCTCCATAAAAATTAGATGAAAAAAGTTTTCATGGTACTATTCTTAAAAAGACAGAGTGCTACTAAAAATGTCATTTAAATGACATAATGTCTCAAATGGAGAGTCACAAAAGGTAACAAACCAAAGGATGTGAATATGAAGCATATCCTCAAGAGAAGCCCAGACACATTGTTAAATATCTACAGGAATTTACCTCTTTTTAGGTTCTTTCTATTCATGAGTGTATTTGGTGGCACCTTTTATAAGTGTGGGCACCAGAGAGATTGATGTGAAATTCTCCTTAAAAGAAAGAGTGTTATAAATAATCTAGCCTGACCTGGGTGCTTTAGAAGAGAGAGATGTTATAAAGGACACAGTGGAAGAACTATGGCCAGTTTCTCAGGCTCCATGTCGGACCTCTCTCTCTTCCTCACTAGCAGTATGAACTTGAGTTTTGGAGAGAAGTTTGGATTTTCCTCTGTGAAGTGGGAGTAGCAAAACAAACTCCTAGGGAGTGTCAGGATTAAATGAGGTTGTGTGTATAAAGTTCAATACTGAGCTGAGTGAGTCTACATCCGAGGAGAGGAGTGACAGGACCTCTGAGCAGCAGAGATTTGAGTTGAAGGATTTCAATAACTAAAGACGGCAGAGGGAAGTATGCCAGCCAGCTGTATTTAAGGACAAGCCAGTATCGGACCTTACGTTTGAAAACCAGTCACAACAATGACTACTGAATTTAACTTAAATAGAGATGACCAGGAGTATTATATTAGAAAAGGGCTATGGAGCTTTACATCATTTTTATTGTTAGTTTAAGTAGCTTTGCAGTGCCTGCAGTGTTATTTGAAGAGGGATTGAAGAGTTTTGACAAATTGGCATGTCCAGAGTTGAGCTTTGAGATGACCAGTCTGGCAGTCAGGGTCCTGCTTTCTTGGGAAATCTGAAGGCAAAGGTCCTACTGCTCTCCCACACCAGAGCTCTCCTCTCTCTTCACCATAGGATGGTTGTTTTCTTGGGCATGATGAGATTGCAGTTTAGAAGATAAGCAGAAACGGCAGTTCTGGCAGCTATGGCTGCCTGCAACGGGCCACACATGACTGGCCTATCAACAGTCAATCATAAACTGGGGAGGATCTTATGGGGCCCCCTGCCACTCCACTGAATGGTAGGCTACTGATGGATTTTTGGGGAGAGGCAGTCATTGTTTTCAATTGTGTATCCACTGAGGAGCTCACCAGATTGTAGTGGATAGTTCCACACTCAAGGTCAAACAGATGATCCTAGTTAAACACAGTGGGCCTCAAACAGACAGACAGAAAAAAAATCCAAACCCCAAACCCAAACCAAACCAAGCCAAAGCCAAACAAAACCTGCAGCAACAACAACGTCATGGATGTGGGAAGGGGAATTGTGGGGAGGAGGGGATGGTAGAAGGGATGATGGGGAGACTCAATGGGCATTATAATAATCAGAATATACGTTTTATATGTATGAAATTGTCAAAAAAAAAACTTAATGAAAGTGAAGAAACAGTAAACAAATACACAATCAGACCATTTCCATTCTTCCTCTGACGATGGAGGTGCCAGCATCTAATTTTAATCAGCATACTATAAGCCTAATTCATAGTGGAAGTCTTCTAAAATGCTCTTTAAGAGTAGGAAGCTACCTTACTTGAAAAAAGTGCTTAAGACCATAAAGATGTACATAAGGAAATTCAATAGCATCCCACACTGCTGCCATCTCTGGACTGATGAGAGATCAGAAAGAAAGTCCTTTCCTATTTATTTTTTTCCAGGATGCTGTAGATATGGCTAGTGTTTCATCACATGCGGCTGAATTCAGTCTGTAACTGATCTAAGCATCAATTCAGAAAAGTTGCAAGAATGAAAAGCAATTGGAAGGATCAACAGAAGTGGAAAGGAATAGGAAACGGCAAAACACTGTGATTAACAACTATAAACAGGTTCGGATTGGAAGTATTGATGAAGGCGGGGGAACAAATCAATATGATTTTAAAATTTAAAATTAAGTTTTGGGGAACCTATAAAACGGTAACACTCCATGCACTGGAGACAGTTATAAGACAGAATAGCTTGAGTCATGAAGATGAAAATGGTCTTTAGATTCAAGGACTTTATTCAATAAAGAAAAGTCAAAATACCCTAAGAATTGACCTAGTAGTAGGGGCACTTGCACCCACAGAAGGACCAGTGAAAAGGAAAGATTAGGAGAGACTAAGGTTTCACCTATCAGATTGTAGTCAAGCATACTTGGAAAACATGCAGCCATTTCCACAGGGACAAAGCACCTAGAAACATGTCTTGCTTTGCTAAGGCCTGGGTCTGCTTTGTGCATAGACCATGGGCACTGTGACCTCTGGGTCAGCTTTGTAGTTCTATAGCTCTATGAGTCTGTGATTATCTCAAGCTTCAAAATACTTTCTAGGGTACAGCAAATAATTCTTACCAGTAAAACACATCTTAAAACTTGGAACTGAAGTCACACCTTTTTTCTATAAAGTGTTGTAATAAAGAGAGCAACTGGGGACTCCCCTAGAGAACAAAATGCTCACTGTACTGGTTGGCCACTCATGCAAGACAAATCTGAGCTCCACACTAATTCATGGCATGGGAGATGTGGCTACTCAGAAGCAGTTTTAAATAGAAATCTGGTGGCAGATGAAAAAGTATCAAGGACACTGTTGCTGAGCTGTGGGATGTGCACTGACCATCAATAAGTGCTCAGAAATGGTAGCTCAGCATCAGCCCCGCCAGAGAATGCACCTTGAGTGCAACCTCTGCATTTAGTTGCTTTGTGAAGCCTCTTTATTGTCTCTGGGTATGAAAAAATCATCCAAGGTCTTTCTAGTTTGCCAACAATTAGAGAGCAGTGCTATTAGAAGAAGGTACTGAGACACTCTCTTGCCAATAAAAGTTTAACCTAAGTTCCCACAGATTCAGAAGTGCAATTATTTGGACAACTTTGCTTCTCAGAGGTTTCAACCCTGGGACAGAGAGCAATTATTAACATAAATGATTTATGGTTCATTTATTGCATTCTTAGAAACTGTGCAGAAGCACAAGACCTGTAAGTAAGGCACACACAGAGGGGCAATGAGTCCCGAAGTGTCTCCAGGTGATGAGTGGGGGAATTGCCTGAAGGTCAGGGTCTGGGTTATCCTTAAACAAAATCACAACGCCTCTCATGCTTGGTGTTAAGCTTTCTGCCTCCTCCTAAGGTCCTCCTAGTCCCTTGTAATTTTGTGATAGATTCTTGTCTTTTTTATTAATTAATAATTTTCATTTATTTCCCCTCCCTCCTCCTTCCATTCCCTCCCTGTCCACCTGTGATGTCTGTTCTATTTTTCCTTGACAGTGAGATTCATGTATCGCCCTTTGAGCTTTCCTTGTTACCTAGCTTCTTTGAGTCTCTGGATTGTAGCATTGTTATATTTTACTTTACGGCTAATATCCACTTCTAAATGAGTACATACCATATTTGTCTTTCTGAGTCTTGGCTAACTCACTCAGGATGATCTTTTTTAGTTCTATCCATTTGCCTGCAAATTTCATAATATCAATATGTTTAACAGCTGAGTAATGCTCCATTGTGCAAATGTACCACATTTTCTTTATCCATTCTTTGGTTGAGGGACATCTAGGTTGTTTCTAGGTTTTGGATATTATGAACATAGTTGAACATACATGAACATATATTATGAACATATATATGAACATAGTTGAGCAGGTGTCCTTGTGGTATGGTAGAGTGTCCTTTGGGTATATGCTCAGGAGTGGTACAGTTGAGTGTTGACGTAGATTGAGGCCCAATTTTCTGAGAAACTGCCATATTTATTTCCAAAGTGGCTGTCCAAGTTTGCACTTCCACTAGCAATGGGAGACTGTTTCCCTTGCTCCACATCCTCACAACATGAAATGTCACTTGTGTTTTTGAATAGAATAGAAACAAAGAGAACAATACAAAGAATCAATAAAACCAAGAGTTAGTTCTTTGAGACAATCAACAAGATGAATAAACCCTTATCCAAACTAACTAAAAGGAAGAGAGAGAATATTCAAATTAATAAAATCAGAAACTGAAAGGAGGATGTAAGGACAGACACCGAGGAAATCCAAAGAATCATTAGGTCATACTTCAAAAACCTATACTCAACAAAATTGGAAAATCTAAAAGAAATGAACAATTTTCTCAATAGATACCACTTACCAAATATAAATCATCAGATAAACAACTTAAATAGACCTATAACCACTAAGGAAATAGAAGTAGTCATTAAAAGTTTCTGACAAGAATAACAAGCCCAGGTCCAGATGGTTTTAGTGCAGAATTCTACCATACCTTCAAAGAAGAGCTAATAACAATATTCCTCAAATTATTCCACAAAACAGAAACAGAAGGAACATCACCAAATTCATTTTATGAGGCCACAGTTACCCTAATACCCAAACCACACAAAGACTCAACAAAGAAAGAGAACTACATACCAATTTCTCTCATGAACATTGATGCAAAAATACTCAATAAAACACTTGCAAACCATATCAAAGAACACATAAAAAAGATCATCCACCATGATCAAGTAAGGCTTCATCTCAGAGATTTCAGGGATAGTTCAACATATGAAAAACTGTCAAAGTAATCTACCACATAAACAAACTAACAGAAAAAAAACCACATGATCATTTCATTAGATGATGAAAAAAACCTTTGACAAAAGTCCAACACCCTTTATGACAAAAGTCGTGGAGAGACCATGGATTCAAGGAACATGCATAATGAAGGAAATATACAGCAAGCCAACAGCCAAAATCAAATTAAATGGAGAGAAAAACTTAAAGCAATTCCACTAAAATCAGGGACAAGACAAGGCTGTCCACTCTTTCCATATCTATTCAATATAGTATTTAAAGGTTTAGCTAGGGCAGTAAGACAACTAAAGGAAAAGGGGATACAAATTGGAAAAAGAAAAAGTCAAAGTATCCTTATTTGCACATGATATGATGGTATACATAAGCTACCCAAAAAATTCTACCAGGGAACTCCTACAGCTGATAAACACCATCAGTGAAGTGGCTGGATACAAAATAAGCTAAAAAAAAAATAGGTATTCCACCTATACACAAATGATAAGTGGACTGAGAAAGAAATCAGGGAAACAACACCCTTCACAATAGCAACAAATAATATAACATATCTTGGTGTAACTCTAACCAGGCAAGTGAAAGACATGTATGACAAGAACTTCAAGTCTTTGAAGAAAGAAATTGAAGAAGATATTCGAAGATGAAAATATCTCCTATGCTCATGGATTGGTAGGATTAACATAGTCAAAATGGCCATCTAAGCAAAAGCAATCTACAAATTTAATACAATCCCCATTAAAATCCCAACAAAATTTTTATAGACCTTTCAAGAACAATATTCAACTTCATATGGAAAAACAAGAAACCCAGGATAACTATAACAATACTGTACAATAAAAGATGTTCTGGAGGTATCACCACCCCTGATTTCAAACTCAACTACAGAGCTATAGTAATAAAAACCACATGGTACTGGCATAAAATCAAATGAGTGGATCAACGGAATTGAATCAAAGACCCAGGTGTAAATCTACATACCTTTGGACACCTGACTTTTGATAAAGAAGCATTTTTTTTTTTAGGTCCTATAATCTGGTCATGTCAAATTCTCCACAATAGCAACTAAAATATACTTTTCTGTTGAAACAATATACTGTGATTTTATGGACCAGGGGCCTGTTTGTGTTTTTAAAAATGTGCTGAATCCCCAGGGGAGTTCTTGCCTTGGAGGAGATGGGAATGGGGGCTGGAGGAGGGAGGACAGGGGAATCCGTGGTTGATATGTAAAATTAATTTAAATTATAAAATAAATTAAAAAAAGAAGATATAAAAAAATAAAGAAATAAAAATGTGCACCCATCACAAGATTCCTAGCACAATGATCTCCTTCTTCAGACTGACATATACACTCCCGCAGCTGTCACTTTCTCATATTTTAGTTTTATTAAGCAAACCCTAACATATTTTGTATACATTATCCTTTCTGTGACAGACATTTTGTGTTGCCATGAGGTTGCAGGAGTTTTACAGTCAACTTTTATGATGATTGAATAATTTCCCACTGAGTTAATATGTGTCTGGTTTGCTATTCTCATATGGTTTAGATAATTACTATATTTTTTGGCTATAATAAAGAAGTAAGAAAATGATATAATTTTGCATCTAAAATTAAGAGAAACTGTTATTAACCAAGCCATTAGTATATCTGTTGCCTGTGTAAGTTAGTATTTTTTTTTTAAATCTGCTCAGTAATGCTTGAAATTTGGGTCAACTTCTCTGAGATTTTTATAGCTATCTCCTCCTGGTCACAATATGGTTACAACTTCTTCAAACATCACATCATCACAGCACCGCCTTTAAACCAGAGAGGATAGGGAGGGAGAGAAAGAGGGAAGAATTTCTCCATGCCTTTTATTTTTTTCCTCAGAAAGAAAAATCCTTCTCAGGAGCTCCCATCAGAATTCACATTAGATGTTAATACCCAGAACTAGGTGATATGTCTAAATATGATTGATCTCTGCAAAGACCAAGATAATAAAAAATTATTAGCACAGTACTAACCAACCAAGGCACTGTGGACTTTAAATAGCAAAGAGAATCTGGTAACAGTCAGGAATTTGTCTGGATGCTTCAGTAGGACATGTAGCAATGGTGTGTGTGTGTGTGTGTGTGTGTGTGTGTGTGTGTGTGTGTGTGTGTGTGTGTGATCCTAAGTGTAGACCACATGACTGTAAATGGAGACAAGTTCCAAGATCACAACAAGCTGTAAAGCCAAAACAGCTGAAGCCAGCTCTCCAGGCAGATTCCTCAGAGCCAGGACAGCCAGTGTGATGCCATCTAGCCCAGGGCTGTAGGATCAAGATCCAGAAAGAGCTAAGGTGTCAGGTCAAGTCCAGAAGGAAGAATAAAGCTGATGTTCCAAGGTCATTAGGCAAGAGAATTCCCTCTCATTCTGAGGAGGGTCAGCCTTTTTTTTTTTTTTTTTTCTCTATTCAGGCATTTTAAAAACTCTTAAATGAGATTCACTCACTCACATTATGGAGGGCAGTATGTTTCACTTGTTCTACTGATTTAAATGCTAATTATAATCTGAGTCACCCTCACCAAAACATCAGAATAATGTTGGATCAAAATATCTGGGCAGCCTCTGGTCTAGTCACTAAAATGAATTACCACAGAAGGCTACTTAGGAACTAATATTATCTTGCTTCTGAGGTAGGGAACTTTCTGGATATTTTTTGATAACAATATGTTACCAAGAATGAAATTTCAAGTCTGAGGGTAGGAAGTATGTTTTTGGTGCTTTGGATATATATATCTCAATATTGTCTTTGATTTTTACCATTTCCTGGTTTCTAGTAATGTTCAAACCCACGTTTCCTACATTAGCCCCAGTATCAGGCTTTAGTCACTTAGACAAGGTGCTGCTTATTCATGCTCTTGATCTACAGGGTAAATGTCTTTTTTTTTTTTTTTTTTTTTTTTGGGTCTTTTGAGACAGGGTTTCCTTGTGTAGTTTTGGTGCCTGTCCTGGAACTCACTCTGTAGCCCAGGCTGGCCTCCAACTCACAGAGTTCTGCCTGCCTCTGCCTCCCAAGTGCTGGGATTAAAGGTGTGCACCACCACCGCCCGGTTTGTCATTTCTTTAGAATGTACACTTCTCTAAGAAATGCCATAAATGTGCCAAGATTTTCATAGATTTACACATAAAGGTGTAAGCATGTTTATCTGTATCTCTCCTGTATGTAATTTTCAACCTGTAGTTTTATTTTACTTTTTAGTTTAAATATCATTAGTTTTTCTCCATAGAGGTATAGCTTTGTTAATATGATCCATTTTGATCTTTTATGGTTTCTCTTACTTTTCTCTTCATTATGATAAGTAGTTCACCTTCTTGTGATTTAATTTTAATTGGTTTAGAATTAGTTGTGAAGTAAAATAAAGTAAATTTCTTAATATTATTTGGTAAAGAGACTCACTGAATTGATTGATATTTCTTTTGTTAAATAAATTATAAAATTAATTAAATAAATTATAAATTATAAATGTAAAAACATTTAATGGACTGATTGCAGGTTCTCTCTCTCTCCGTGTGTGTGTGTGTGTGTGTGTGTGTGTGTGTGTGTGTGTGTGTGTTTCTTAATATCAACTGTAGCTATAATGGGAGATGTAGACTTTGGCAAATAAATTTTGGTTAAATAAAAAGGTCAAAGCAGTGGGCCCTAATCTCAATAGACTGATCTCTAGAGGAGACATCAGACTTTTCTTTTTACCGTATGAGGAAACAGTAAGGTCTTGAAAGCCCAAAAGAGGCCTCAGAAGAGCCCCTCATACAGATAACTTGGTCTTGGACTAGGGTATCCTCAACCAACAGTGAGGCAGAGATTCCTGCTGGGAAGCTGCCCAGACTTTGACATCTTGCTATGGCAGCCTGTTCCAGTAATGTTCTTAACTTTGTTGGAATATTTGTTCTTCAAGTCTGTAATTATTTTCATTATTATAGTCTATTAGTAGAAGTCTCAGTTCACACAGATGTATGGAAACATGGACAGTACCACTGCAATACACTTTGATCACTTTATTTTTATAAATGTAGACTCTTTTAACGTGACATGTAATTATAGATATAAAGGTATGTTTTAAAGCAAGACTTTCCAGTTCTGAGTTTCTAGGTGGCATCTTGTATGAGCCCTGAGCAGGCAGGGCTTAGATGACAGTGCCCTAGTTCATTTGAGATAAAAGGGGCCACATGCTCAACACTCTATGAGTTCAGAACTTAGGGAAAGGGAGAGGAAGGAGATGCAGACCCTCTGAGAGTACATGGGAAGAGAGATAAGCCCAGGGAAGAGTTTACCTCTCCAATTATTATCATCCCCAGTAAAACCGAGAACTAAAGCGAACTCACTAGCATCTTGACTTCATGAAACATCTAAATATTTTCTTTCCATGAATTTCACTAATAAATGTACCTTTTGTTAAATATTTTAAGAATCTTTTAAAACTATGAGTGATTTTTAATAAATTTGTTTTAGCAATTAACTGACTTCCTATGGAGGCAAGTCTCTCTGAAAGCCAAAGGTTGTTTGTCCTCAACAAGGCAAGGGAGTGAAATATAATAAATGAGAACATGTCATGGATATTATATCTATAGAACTAACTCTTACCAGTCCAAATTAACTGGACGAGTCTGCTCAAGTGCAGCCGGATTTTATGTTCCTCAATAGCTTTGAGTGAATAATCAGCTGATTTGTTGGCATTATATACATCTAGCCCCCAAACAAACATTTCCCACTCTAGAAATGTGGATCGTAAACTATTCATTATAATTTAAGATGAGTTCACAAAATAGAAGAAAAATGAATATTTATAGTTTTATTTGCTTTAAATGAGCAACTATTGCTGCTACACATAAGCTTAGAAGCAGTTGGGAGATCAGCCCTGCCTTGAGCTCTTTGCAGTGGAGGGTGGAGAAAGCTTGGATGTTGATGTGCCCATCTGTTGCTGAGTATCTGGGGAGAAGCCACTGAATGAGCTTTAGGAGTAACCTCACTACTCTGGTGTTTTTTATCCAGAGAGTTAGAATCTATATAAGCTAGGTCCCTTACCATCAAAAATGTGCCCCCTAGTGGCTCTTATATAACTCAGAATAACCTTCTCTAGACGCCAGAGTTATCTTGATAACAACAAACCCGAGTACAGAAGACTAATAGGATGGGATAGATTTTCCCCCCATTAGAACTTAAATTATATTTAATAGTGATCCCTGAAGAAGGAGGAAAAAAAAAACAGTTCATCACCCAATTATTTTAAAAATGGATCTAAAGACATAGCAGGGAATTAGACCTGCCAGTTTGACATCAGTGAAATCTCAGAGCATTTTTAAAAGATCAAATGCTGAAACATTTAAAAAGCACAGCTTGAATTTAGTCAATTAAAGTAGCCTTGGCGTGTAGTTGGGAGATTTTACTGATGCCTGTGTACAGCCTGGACAAGGGTTCTCAGAGCATTGTCATAAAAATTGAGGAACATTTGATAAAAGCCATAACACAGGATGTGGTTATTTGATATCACCTCTTTCTTTTTCACTTAATGACTAAAGCATGGAAAATCCTGGATGAAACACAAAAAAGCTCGACAATTTGAATTCATAATTGAATAAACTATGTGTAAGTAAAATTCAATTTTAAACCCTTAGGAACATAGTTCATGTTTGGTGTTATAATTCAGTAACACCAAGCTTTGAGATCAAAGGATCCATTCTGATTGAATCCCCTAAACTTAGACTTCTAAGTGTGGTCTGCAAGATTTATCCATTCTGTACACTGACACTAAGAAGTTAGGTACAGAAGCTAAGAGTGTTTGAGATGTTTATAACCATGTGAAAGCATGGGTGTGGATTAGGTGTATCTTATTTTTCTCTATTTCAGCCATAGTGATGGGTTATATTGTACTTTTATAACATTTTAGGTCCATGTCTTACTCAGATAATAAAGGTAATATTCTCCCACAGACGATCTCAGAAGCGCTGATGGAGAAACTGCATTTAAAGCATGGTGTTTACCACACTATTAGAAAATACTAACCTATTTTCCCTATTAGTGGGAAAAAAGCCAAGCATACTTACCTCAAACACACGTGGAAAATGGCTTTCAAAAATAGATACTTGAAGAAACCCATTTGGTTGGGGGATGAAAGGACCTGAGAAATGTCTTTTGTAGTGAGCTGCGACTGTCACTAAGGTTAGTGTGAGTTGAGAGACAGAGGATGCTGTTGCTCCAGTTCTCTGGTACCTGCTCCTGAGAATCATGCACCCGTCTTTTGCTATGTGATTTTGCATTTCTTGTTACTAAATGTCGAGATGTTAACCCGACACTGTTGAACCTGGGCCTCACCAGATGGCTTGCCAGAACACAGTGGAAGTGATAGTATACCAGGTTCTGAGACATTATGTATTTCATTTTGTTCTTTCCATGTGATCACCGTGAGGAACCGGTATCTTAGCTGCCTGCTGCCCTTTGGCACAGGTCCTGGAGTAGAGCAGGTAGAGCAGAGATGAACCAGACCCAGCGTTTAGAACAGTGCAGGTTAAACTTCATTCTGAAGTAGTCACCTGCTGAAGCTGTAAGGGGTGACCAGAGTAGCTGGATCACAGTGTGTTCTGAAAGGGGCCCACAACATCTGATCTGCCTTTCTGGCCTCTTCAGCATTCCATTCTCGAATTTTCAACCATTTGACTTCTGTACTTAGAAAATACAAATGTGTCCCATTTACACCCAAGGCTTTGATTCTAGTCCCTCTACATCCAAGCTAATCCACTTCCTTGTAAATGACAACTGTGTTCTTGTCAGCCCCTCAGTGCGAGGCCTCTGAACTCATCCTTGATCCCTTACTTCTTTCCCTTTACCTGTGTGGGATATGAAGTAAATGTTGAAGTATGTGTGTCCTTCCTGACTCTGGCCACTTCTCATTCTCTTCATCACTAGTTTCCTGAGAAACTCCCTTAGTTTTTTTTTTTTTTCTTTCCACACCAGCCAGGTTATCCTTTAAAATATAAATTGCACAATTTCCCTCTTATCCTCCAAGCTATCTCATGGTTATCCAACTCAAAGTCCCAGTCAGTTGTGCTGCCCAACTAGTCTTCCATGTCTGGCCCTGACTATGTGCTCTCCAGGAGCACACTCAATGCAAGACTTCCCTTGGGGTGTTCTTCCCAGAAAGCCACCTGCAGCACTTCTTGCCCCTTTAGGATCTGCTAAAGCATGACACTTACTGTGGCAGCTTCTTTAGCCCTACCAGCAGCAACCTTTGGTGGTCCTTGCTCCATTCCTGTAGTTCCTGGTTGGTCTTGGCATTCACCAACCAGGGTGTTACATACTTGTGCATTTGTTGCCACCTCCTCTCATTGGAACAGAAGCCCTCAGAAAATGGGATGCCATCTCCTCAGCATTAGGAGCAGAAGCTGGCACATGGTGGATACTTAATACAAATCTGTTGGCGAATGAGTGAGTTCAGTGCCCTTGGGAAGAGAATCTTTAAGCCCCCAGTTTGCTAAGTGTGAGTCAGGAATTCAAATGCTGACTGTTGAGAGGACAGTGTAAAGAACAGTTTTTAACAGGAAGCTGGTGTCAGTCAGTAGGGAGGATAATCTTTTGATTATGGAGTTCAAAGGAAAGAAGTACTTGCCTAACATTGGCCTGGGGGACACTTTAATTTTTAATACTTAAGACATGAAAGTTACATGCAGGCTTTTTGTCTTGGACTTTTTGCTTTGTGTGGCGTGTGTGTGTGTGTGTGTGTGTGTGTGTGTGTGTGTGTGTGTGTTGTATATGCGCATATGTGTAAGGACCACCCACTTGTGCATGCACAGAGGCCAGAGGAAGATGTGGGGTGCCCTACTCTATCACTCTCCCTCTTATTTATTTGAGACAGGGTCTCTCACTGAACTTGGAGCCAGACTGTGAGCCAGCAAGTCCCAGCAAGATCCTTTCTGTCTCCACTCCACGTGGTGGTTCTGGAGTTACAGGCTTGGCTGTGGACACACTATCTCTTTCGCTGGGTGCTGGGGCCTGAACTCTGCTTTTCAAGCTTGCACAAGCATTCTTACCCACTGAACTATCATTTCTTAAGCTCTGCTTTGGGCTTTCTACAGGAAGTTCGAAGTTCAACTTTGAACCTGGTCATACATTGCGCCTGCGCAGACAGAAGGTAAGAAAGAGTCAAGAGATTCTAGAGATAGAAATATGATTTTATTTTCGGGGAAAGATAACACTTTTTCCAAAAAAAACTTTTGGGAGCTTTGGGAGATGAAGCTGGCCAGGTAGGAGGTGGGGCTGTGCTGCAGACTGTACCCACTCTCTAGTTTCCTGGCATTTTCAGCAGCACACCGTTGGGTGAAGACTCTATATGTTATTTTTGCAGTAAAGTCACTGCCAAGATCATGAAGGGAGTGAAAACTCCAGGAAATCTTGTAAAAGCAGCAAAAATGTCATATGCTTGGATTTCTGAGCAGCTGAGGCAAAGCTGCAGCATGTACCTAGACCCAAGCCTGAGGTTCCCATACAAAGGTACTGCTGAGCTGTCAAAATTTCTAATACCATGTTGAAGTCAGCCCCCATCTCCAGGTATCTGTGTATCAATACCTTATAATACTGAGAGTTCTACAGGATTATGTGTACCTGTAATATACTATACAAAGATAAAAATAAAAAAATGCCATGTTTCTAGAAAAGCAAATGTCTTGATTTTATTTTGCCTTTTTTAAGCTCAATGAATGTACAAAAATGTATTATTAATATTTTCCGATGGAGGGAAGGAGGCATAAATAACATGTTAATTAACTATGGTGTGCTAGGCACAATTATATGAGATGTACGTATGTTTTCTAGATGTACTGTATAAAACTTGTATTGTGCATATAATCTCCATTAAGGATTAGGATACTGTATTTTGGAAGCAGACAGTCTGAGCTTTAGGAGGAATTCCACACATATAATAACTGACCTGGCTACTTGGAACATGCGAGTACTGACTAGTTTTCTCAGTACCCAAACAAAAGATAGAGCAGGGAAAGGAAAATGTTCTACACTCATTGAATAGGACGGCTTCCAGGGACTACCTATTATTATTTTTAATTAAAATTTTTAATTTATTTCATACATGAGCACTTATTTTAGTTTCTTCCCTCCAGGTCCCCCTGAGAACCCCCCCCCCTCACTCCCTCTCAATGTGTGTGTGTGTGTGTGTGTGTGTGTGTGTGTGTGTGTATGGAGTAATAATGATTAAAGAAAAAGAGGTCAGTACTTTATCTATTATTCTTAAAATTCTCCAACAATTTTTGTTGACATTTAGGCAGCATTACAATATGAGTCCTGTATAACAATATTCAGTTAGACAGTTTTCCCCTAAGAGACTGTAATTATCAACAGCTTCGCATTAATTGTTTTCCTTTCCCTTTTAGTTTTGATAACACAGAAGACAAACAATGCATTTAGGACTCCTCAAGACAAAACCCGAGGCCCTGACTAGCTTACATGAATTTGGAATAGTGAAGTACAGACTTAAACCTTGTCAGTGTGTTTATAAGTGCTTCTCCCAAATCTTCCTGGTTACCTCTGTTCCCCATTCATTCCCCCCCCCCCCACCCCGCCCAGGAACTGCACAGTACACGTGTGGCCTTTGCTGCCAATGTTTTTGCTTCCACGAAAGACCAGAAGTGAAGGCTTGATGTCTGCAGTAGCTTCCACTGGCTGTGCCTGCACAGAAGCTACCAGTGCTGGCTGGAGGTGGTAGGAAGTGGGGGAATGTTTGGGGTCTCTTTATAGAAAGGGTTCTTTTGTGGGATGTTTGGAGAGTGACCGGATTATTTTCTCCAATGTAATTGTCCTTCTTTGGTTTCTTTTCTTCCATCTGTTTCAGCCGTGTGCAATCATCACACTGCCTTTTCTTAAGTACCATGAAGTATTTAAAAAATGAATTGAATCCTGAACATTTTCCTCCTTTTCTTTCCCTTGTAACTTCACAAATCCATTAAGCAGTTTATTACTCCCTAGGGGTTGAGTGATTTATCATCCTGACCCTGCTGGTCAGATTAGCAAAAATCTAACTCAGAATGAACAACTGTCTCTGTTTCTTTGAGTGATGAGTGGAAATTCTTAGTGCTTGTAAGAAATGAAGAGAAACAAAACATTTTTTTCTTCTTGACATTAGTTGTGGATTTCTATAAGCAGAAAATGTTTTTCCTCCATTTTGAAAATATATAACTAATTTATATGCTCCATCAGAAATTACTAGTGCAAATTCCTGATACAGTTTTTGTTCTTATATTTTAAATTTGTTTGGTCTCAGCTTTTCTATTTGTGGTAAAGAAAGTTAGTAAATACTTTCTAGTTTTGTTTATAAATCATTCAATAATGCCACTGACCATTACATTATGCCAAATTTGTTTGTACTTATAGAGATAAGAAAATAAACTTTACTTGCAAGAAGTAGGCGTATGAGCAAACCCATTCACACATTAACTGTGCTGGGACAATAAGGGAGAGACTTGGCAGTGCAGAAGAGGATCAAAGAGAAGGAACATGCGTGATGTTTCAAAGACAGGTAAGAATGCTCACATAAAGCCTTTGTATAGAGAAGATTATTATAACCCAAGGGAAACAGCAATGCTCAGACCAGGAGGACACACATGGGTCTGGGTGAGAGGAAGATACTGCAGTTTGATGAACTAGGAATGAGTAGAGTGTAGAATGAACATGGTAGCCTGGAAATTGGAATGTTCAGTCCTGAGCTAAAAATCACAGCACCACAATAAAGGGCATGGAAGAGGATTCATGAAGAAAACTAAAGAGGTATATCTTAGTTAGGGTTACTTAATTAAACACCATGAACAAAAACAAAGTTGAGGAAGAAAGGGTTATTTGGCTTACACTTCCATATTGCTTGCTGTTCAACACTGAAGGAAGTCAGGACAGGAACCCAAACAGGACGGAAACCTGGAAGTGGGAGCTGGTGCAGAGACCATGTAGGGGTACTGCTTACTAGCTTGCTCCTCATGGCTTGCTCAGCATACTTTCTTATAGATCACAGGATGACCAGCCCCAGGGATGGCACCACCCATAATGGGGTGGTCCCTTCCCCATCAATCACTAAGTAAGAAAATGCCCTACAAGTTTGCCCACAGCCAGATCTTATGGAAACATTTACTCAATTGAGGTTCCCTTCTCTCAAATGACTTCAGTTTGTGTAAAGTTGACATAAAATTATCTAGCATAAGGTATATATATAGAGGTACAAAGAGATGGGGTAGCTACATACATCTCTAATAAAACTTTTCATTGCAGAATTTTATGATTTTTATGATTTTTATCTCTAGGCTACTAATTTTACTTGAGAATATAAGGGGTCATATTTTATTAGATGTTGTTAATGTTGATTATATAAAAGGATACCTTTACCAACATTTAAGCTTAGGGTATATTTGAAGGTGTTTGACTATAACAAGATATGACTGTCCACCAGTGAGACTGCCAGGGGTTCAGAGTGTGGCGCTACTGTCATTTCCTGAAAGACGGTTTTACAAGCCATATAAAATTTTAAGTGTGATGACACTTTGACCTTGAAATTCTATTTAAAGAAATAACATGGTATAGTATTTGCCCAACAAGAGGCTATTTAAATGAATGTTTTACCATACAATAGAATATTTTATGGAAAGTGAAATGGTGAAGCAATCATCCATTTATTGACACAGAAGGATGGTTTTGCTTTGTCACTAAACATAATGTTCAGTTTATAAGCAGCATGTATAGATTTACCTTGGTTTTTATTTTATTTTTGAGATTCTAACATAATTACCTTTCCCCCTTCCCTTTCCTCATTCCAAACCCTCCCACGTACCCCTACCTACTGGCCTTCAAAATCATGGCCTCTTTTTTCACTATTGAAAGCATTTATGTATAATACATACATATATATTCCTAAATACAACTGATTCGATTTGTATAATGTTACTTGTATGTATATTTTCAGGGCTAACCATTTGGCACTGGACAACCAATTGGTGTGCTCTTCCCTGGGGAAGACCACCTCTTCCCCTCCCATTGCCTGTAGTTCTTTGTGTAGGGTCGAGGTCTCTTGAGTTTTTTCCCCATCCATCTTGGCATATCCATTGGTGTCCTCCTTGTTCAGTTCATGCTCAGGTGGTCATTGGTGAGATTGCAGAGACTTGGCAGGTCTCTGTAATGCACATTTAAATGCTCATTTAAAATATATCTGTTACTTGTCTTGTTGCTGTGAACAAATACCTGACAAGAAGCAGCTGTATTTTTGCTCACAGTTCAAGGGAATACAGTCCATCTGAAGGGGAAGGGGAGGCAGAAGGAGTGGGAGGTGGCTGGTCAAACTGTCTGCAGTCAGGAAGCAGATAGCTGAGATGAAGCGGAGCCTAGCTATAAAACCTCACAAATTTTCTTAACTTTTTGGCTTCCTTCAAACTGTGTAACACTTAGGGAATTCCTATAGTTATTAAGTTATTAAAGAATGAATAAAGCAACAAGGTTAGGAAAGACAGGATCTGGAGATCTTTTCCCAAGAAGTATCTGACATTACTGCCAACAAGCTGGACCCTGAGTCACATATACCCTTATAATACACTAAGTGGTTAATAAGCCAAAGTAATTTGGAGTTTTGATAACTCAGCTAAAGGACTAACACTGGAAATTTCCAAACTAGTCTTGCTTAATTAACCAAAGTCACTATTTTGTGTTTATTGTTCTCATTATTGAGCTAATGAGCATAGCAATTGATCTTAATCTTACTTCTTTTAGAATCTGTATTTTCAGAATCAGCATAGGATATAATTGTGGCAATGTATCATTGTATTTATTATCATTAATTCAATTTTTGATGTCCTGTTAATACTTGGGTTTCATTAATGTGAATAAGGTCTTAGAGGAGGAAATGATGCAAACAGAGACAGGTTTACCGTCTAGCTAATCACTGTGTCCACAGGATGAAGTGTTTTTCTAGTGCAGAGTAAGCCTGGTCCTGACCTGTTGGGTGTCTCCACAAACTGTAGAGTAATAAGTGAGAGCTTGATGTATTTGAAAGGAGCAGCCAGTGAGGTCTGGAGTTTGTGGATCTTATCCATGTACACAAACAAAATCAGTTAACTAAGAGCACAGCTACATTCTGAGTAGATTGAGTGAATGCCCAGGCTCTTGGGTCGGTAGATGATCACTTGTGAAAGACAGGGAACATACTGGAGAAGTACATGAACTCTCTTTTTATTTGATTAAATACAATAGATAGCCATTGACAAAGACAGTGTAACTGCTAATATGCCACTAGAGTGAGGACATCTATCATTAACTTGTTAATGAAAATTTTAGGTCAGTTACTACAGAGAGAACCTTCAGGAACCTCTGCAGCCTCATGGCTCACAGATGAAACCGAGAACAATTCTAAGCATGGATAAAGGCATCACAATAGCAAATGATGGGTTTCAAAGAAATGCCCCTACGCTATCGCTAAGATAAAGATTTTGATCAAGAGGGAAAGCCAGTGTTTAGTTTTAAGATAAAGGGATGATAAAAGATACAAACCCAAATGTGGTTAACATGGTATTACTGAGGCAGGCCAGACCAGTTGATGCATAGAAATATATAACTATTCTATATTTTGAAAATTTAAAATTCATAAATGACTGTGGTTTATAAGCTTAGTATTCTCAATTCCTAACAAATCGTCATTCTACTATCTACTACCAAATTTGGTGCTTGTAATTTTATTTTATTTTTAAAGAAAGACTTAAAGTATGTAGAATGTTCAAATTCCACCAAACCTACATCTGTCTCTGACATCATCATAAGCTTCAAAGTCTAGAGAGTAGGGTTTTTTTTATTTTATTTTATTTTTTTTTAGCATTTTAACATTTTCCAGTAAAGTGAGAGCTTTTTTACAACATGGAGAAAGCCTTAAGAAGTTGTGCTGGTGGGTGGGTATGTATGGAACCTCAAAGATAAGTGTTTCCTAAGTAAAACTGCAGGGACCACAGGCTCTTCTGGACATTCCTTCCCTTTGTGCCAGCCAGAGTCCTGCTCCATTCCAAAGGCCCTCTGCTTTGCACTCAAAGGTCCAACATGGCATCTTTCTGGTCCAACAGTACAGTGACAGGAGGGAAGGAACCAGCTGGTACAGCACCAAGTGAACATTGAAAGCAGAGTGCTGTGGACTTGTCTGCTCACCACACAGCTGGAACCTGCAACCTGAGCTCAGATCCAAATGACTGTTGACTAGGAGATGGATGCTTGTTTGATTGATATGTTGTCCATCAGTCAAGCATAAAGCTAAACAGCCACAGACAGGGTCTGGTCTGGTCTGACTACAACTTCAGTGTACATGTGTGATTGTGTCACCTCGGATCCGGTGCCTGGCCATGTGCTCCCATGTTAGAAGCTTAGTTCCAGTGTGGTGATGTTGAGATGGTAGAACCTTTAAGAGGTGGGACCTATTAGAAGGGGTTTAGGCACCAGCTTTGAAATAGTTAGTATGGTTTTTTGGAACCCTGATTGGTTCCTGATAGTGGGTTGTCATAAGAAAGAAAAGCAAGTCTGTCCCTTAAAGCTGCCTGGCTTCCTTCCTGTCTTGCTTTGTAATGCCTCCCTCTTACATGAGTTTCTACACTAATGCCATTTGCCACATTGTGATGTGACCAGAAGGCCCCACCCGTACCCCCAACTAAGCAGCTGCTGGCACCATGCTCTTAAATGGCTAGAACTATGAGGTAAATAAACTTTTTTTTTAGAAAAGCAAAGGTGTAACTTAAGGAAGAGACCACAAAAACATAGACAACTTTTCCTTTAGTGAAAAAAATAACTGGGTTTTCTCATTCAGAATTTCCGAAATTACCCTCGTTAAATGCTGCATTTAAACTCATCCGGGATTTTATTAATTTTGCTATTATTTGATCTAGGGCATTTGTTACAGTGAATCATAAGTTGTTTTTTTTTTTATTTACATCTTAAATTTGTGTGCATGTGTGCCACTGTGTGTGGCGATTAAGGGACAACTTTCGGGTATCAGTCCTCTCCTTCCACACATGCATTCCAGGGATCAAATCAGGTCCCCATACCTGACAGTAGGCACCTCTATCCGCTGAATCATCATGCTGGCCCAATCTTGTTTTGAGTTTAACTTCATCATTTATCTTTCCCCTAAAACTGTATTATATTGTTAATGATCATGCGGAGTGTGGACTTTTTTCAGAGTCCAATTCTAACTATAAGTCAGACAACTGCACTCACATGTTTTCTATTTGTAAAAGATTTTGAGCAGCCCTAAGGTAAACAGGAGCAAAGAAAAGCATAAACCCCAAAAGAAGAGAGGCAGATTGAGCCAAGATGTTATGAGTGAAAAATACAAAGCACAACAAAATCGATGGGTGGAAATGGCCCTGCTTCTTCATCTTAATGTGTAAGGCAGAGGAGAAAATGTAGTCTTCACAGTTTTCATTTGGGGGTTAAACCAGCCCAGAAAATCAGAAGTTGTCCTTATTTGAAAGAAACATCCTTGTGCTGTTTAGAGTTCATAGCATGTGCTCACAAAATATGGGAGGAAGAAATATGGGCTCTGTGGTCAGATGACTTGGTTTGCATCCCAGTTTGGCTGCTTGCTAGCTTTCTGACCTTGGACATGTAATTTACCTCTTTAAACTTTGCTTTGTCTGAGACAAAGGGCTAATAATAACAGTCTCCAATGCATGAGGTAAGCACCTAACAATGTTATGTTGCTTTTTATTATTTCATAAAAGATATGGAAATATAATTCAGATGGACAGGTTATTATATACCACTTTAGAAAACCAAGGGCCGTAACATTTGATTATTACCTAGAAAGGACATTTCTCTGGACACGTTGCTGCCTGGCTTAAGGTCTAGCATAAGAAAATTCTGCATGACAAATTTTCTTTGGGGAAGAAGCTATGATGGATCTACTTTGTTAATGCTTTGAAATCTGGTCCACAGACTGCTTTTCAGTGCTAATGACAATAGACATTGCTTGCTAGATCCTGGCCCTGAGGTTTACCACAGGATGTCTGTGGCTGGGATGCTGCCCGAGCATTCCAAAGCAGTAAATCCTGCCAGCTGGACCATCAAACCTGTGGTCCAGTGGTGCTCGCCAGCATACAATCAGTGAGTAAAGGTCCCTGTAGGAACTTACCCTGGAGGATTGTGGGAGAGGCACCTGACCTGCCAGTTGCTTCCTCTAGTGATTGAGGTCCCAACGGCCGAGTTTAGGGGACACTGCAGATTTGAGGCACCTAGTCAAATCTGCTCACTTCTCCGCAGATACTAATCTGCTCTTTGAAGTCTTGAGTTACCTGATGGCAGGGAACAGCTGGTGCCAGGAAGCAGAGAGCGGCCCTGGGAGACTGTGTTCCAGGCACTTGGAGCTTCAGGTTTCACCTTGCCCACGCATGTTAGTGCACCAGTGGCGGCGAGCAACTCGTCTGCTCCGCGGGCTGTGGAGCCAGGGAGGCGAGAACGTGCTGCTGCCTTCTCAGTGGCATTTAACAGCTGCGACTGCTGTTGTTATCTCCACAGAAATGGACTGGCTGTTGCCGGTTCGACTGACAGGGGGGAGGAGCGGGGTACAAACCCACCAGATTTTTATGTCTGTTTTATATCTGCTTTCAACCTTAAACAACTATATTAAGTGCTCTTTGGGTTAGGCTGAAATGCTCAAGGAACCTCATTATAGAATTAATTATCATGGCATTTTATGAAGGGGAAAGATGAGTCCAGCTGGGAGACTCCTGCCCTGATTGCTGCCAGGGCTGTCTGATTTCAGTAACTGCCAGAGGTGCATTTTGCAGGCAGGCTTGGACAGACACACTTTGCAAGACAGGAAACTGGAAGGGGCAGAGAGGAAAACAACAATAAAATGCCACCGATCAGTTTTCTTTTTTGAAATTGTAAATTACATATAAAAAAGAAATTGAAACATGAATAGACAAAGACTTTGTTTATTTATTGCTGAGAGAGGGCTATTAGGATGCTGGGCTGTGTTTCCATGGCATTGTGAAGACATAAACAGAAAACACAGGCTAATGCATTCAGTTAGGCATAGATTTTAAAGTCTAATGTGCAATCTAAATATGTATCACATGTATTCTTGCTACTTATTTATCTATTATATATCCACCAGTGAAGGGAGACTGCCTAACTAATGGGAGACCATGATCCATTTGTAAATATGCCTGGGAATTTAAACCTTCATGGTTTGATGGATGTCTGTGGCTTTGCTGTGTTCTTTGTTGCCTGAGGATCACTGATCACTTGTTAATCTACCTTTGCTTCTTCCAGACTGTGGCTTGTAAATGCAAATGCTTTAATCCACCTTCCAGGCAGGTAACCTAAAGGCAGGGAGTGAGTGAAGTGGGTATGAATCATGGTGAGTGGCAAAGAAGCAGGAAGTAAAGAGCCCGAGCTCTTAACTCACACACACACACACACACACACACACACACACACACACACACTAGCTTATTTCATGACATATGATACATTTTAAAGAGAATCAATCAATCTGTAATTTAAAATTATAGACTAAGAAATTACTGATTGGAGCAAATGCATTAAAGCAGGCAGAGTCCTAGGACTGCCAGGTTGTGAGGTCTGTTTTGTTGACTCTGCTGACAAACCTTTACTCCTTCAAACTGCCCACTGCCTATAATGAGGCGATACCGAAGAAGCAGAGCCAGAATCCATTAGTGCCTTGCTCACTGCCATGGTCCCACCTGCCTACTAAGTCCTTAGAACCTCCAGCTTCCAGGTCCTGTGAGAAAAGCATCAAGTAAAGGGGCAGCGAAACAAAAGCCCCCAAACCGAGGATAACATGGCACAAAGCTCCAGAGAGGCAACAGCAAGAAAGCAACTGATCGGAGCAGAGTGAGGATCATTTGGGTGGAGATCAGGCTTGTAAACGGGGTGGGTACCACTCAGAGAACTCATCATCCAGGCAGCTAATCATAAAACTTCAGGCACAGGGAATGCTTAGAATAATGAGTGCCTGCCTGAAATCAATGGGTAACGTTGTGGTCTACCAGAATTTTTCCTTCCAGGAGTTCCCCCACCATTTTCATAGAATGGATTCGGAGCAGAGCAGACAAGGGATCAGAGTTTTATGCTCTACAACAAGCAAATTAACTGTTTCAGGTGAGCTTCATACCTTTTGTCCAATACTGAAGTGTGAAGTGGATTTTTGGTATTTAGGACTATGGTTGAATCCAGGCTGGTTCTGAGATATAGTATAAGACTTCAGAGATGGAAACACAATCTGTGTCGCTCACAATAAAATGATAAATTAAAAGTAAATATCTTGCATATAGCATGTTTTCTATATCCCTAGAAATAGAGTGGATTGCTTGAAAAAATCTGTAAAAAGTTGAATTAAAAACTCAAAAAAAATCTATCAAAAACCTTCCATTGAGTTGTGTTTTTATTCACTTTTCCTTGGTTTTCCGACACCCCACATGGAGCCACTGTTTTTGGCAACTGCCTTTGCCTTATTGGCTCCTCGCTTTCCATAGGCTCTTCTCACATTGTGGCAGGGAACTACGGTCTCTTTCACTTTGTCTTCTAGTTCCATCATCCTTATCACCACCACCATCATCATCACCATCAAACATGCACTAAATAGGAAACGCCCTCTTCTAGCTGCAAAGTGAATGTGTTTTTTCTTGCCCCCTGGCCTGTCACAAAGGGTTCTGGGTTTCTGTGAAGACAATCCCCTCGGTGCCTGTATCCCCGCATGCTCGAATTACCTGCCAAGTGCTTGCGGTATAAATTATAGCTGTCTGGTGGGAGCTTTAATTCATATGCTTGATGTTTTAAAAAAATATTTTCAAGGTTGAACTCCATAAATTCAAGTTTTTGACGGGGTTATGTCTGCTCTCATTTTTCCCTTTCTTCCTCTTGCATTGAGAACTAAATCTTCAGAAGGAGATGCCACAAGAAAGAATACTGTGTTTTGAAGTGTCTCAATTAATGAATACCGAGTTAGCATAGGCTAGAGAGTCATATGTCATATGACACGACTGATTTACTCATTCAAATGAGCCAGCCTTTTAAACCTTGAAGGTAACTTTGGCTCTCAAGAGTGTGTTGTTCTGGTCCATACACTTGGGCACATGCTGTGTAAGACACTAACATGTAGATGGTGTTGCACCCTACTACATGATTTGCTATTGCAGTGAAACTGGGAAATGATGAATGTTTACTTTGTGTCTGCCTTCACGTTGGACAGAAACTTAGTTTAACAATTATCTTGTCCCACAGAAACTAAACAGAGATCGATTTCCAGATTAACTAATTGACATCCTGGAATGAGGGGAAGTTGAGATTGAGACTGTTGACTACAGGCAGACAATATGCGAATGGCCATTAAAAACCAGAATTGAACTTGGAACCCGATCCAGTGAGAGACGTTTTGCCAATAAGCGATTCACGGGAAAGAATAGGAGAGGCAAGGAAGAAATGGTTATGAGGTAGAGATTCAAACTAATGATACTGCCTTGCATATAAACATATTATTCCAAGTTGCATCCTGTGAAGAGAGTCTCTTGTACCCAAGGCCTCTGTTTCTTCATTTGTGTATTTCTTTAGCTTTTGTGCTAGAGGGGATATGCACTTGGGTAACAGAAGATGCTCCGACTTGCTGAACTAGGAAGTAGCTCTCCACACTTTCTGTCTATCTTTACTCTTGGCTATCATTCTTCTGGAGGAAAAGGTTATAAACTGTAGCATGGTCCTCTGTTTTGACCTTGTCTTCCTCCTGTCTATCCCTACTCTAAGGACAGGTTGCCCTGCAAAGTGTCTCCTGAGCAATCTGCTTTCCTCCCAAACCATAGATCTTCCTCTGATCAATATTGAACTATGATTCAATGATATAAGGACCTAATAGCATTCCCTGCTTCACAGATGAGATCCCCGGAGCTTGGGTAAGTGAAGACATGCTCTTTACAGTAGACAGAGGAAGCTACTGAGGTTCCCAAAGATCACTGGTGTATCTGAATAGAGTCTGCAGGTTTTGTGAGCAGAAATGAGGGAGAAAACCCTTCATGTCTTTGGTAATTCTCCGTTTTCCCAGAATGCTTTGATTGCACGTGGACAATCTTTTCAGTCTGCAAGGAGACTGATGTTAAGGTTGAAGGTAAAAATAGTTGATAAACTGAAAGCAGCCTCTTTCTAGTGCCACTAACAGCAGCAGCACAAGAACAATGATAGCAGGTGTTTGCTGAGGGTTACTGTGTCTCAGGTACCTCACATACATGGCCTTACTTCATTTGCACAACTGTAAAACAGGCACTGTTGAGTGTCCTGATGTTCCATTTTCACCTTGTCCTTTGTACTGCTCTGAAGCTCGAATAGGGCACCAAGAGATGACTTTTCTTATCCAAGCTCTAGGTTGCTCATGTATGGAATTTCCTTTAGCTGATAGTGGCATTGTAGTTCACACTAGTAAATATATTTATTACTCAACATTGACCAAACTCAGTAGAAGTAATAGCAGGTGGCATATAAAGCTTTCTGTGAGATGGAGGGGCAATGGTTGATCCTGTAATAGAGCACTCATTTTCTTTCCTGGTCTGACATTCATTAACTCCTCCCCAGACTCTTCTCCTAGGTGAAACTAAGTAGACTCTGGTGCCATTCCTAATTATGGCTTATTTATTTTCACGTAGTGCCTCATTATAATGAAATTAGCATAAATCAGAGGAATCTTGCCAGGGCACCTGGGTTACAGAGGATGCTCAGTTTCTCTGAACTAGGAAGTAGCTCTCCACACTTTCCGCCTGTCTTTGTTCTTGGCTATCTTCCCTCTGGAGGAAAAGGTTACAGACTGTATCACCGTCTTCTGGTTTGACCTTGTCTTCCTCCTGTCTGTCCCTACTCTAAGGACAGGTTGCCCTGGAAAGTGTCTCGTGAGCAATCTGCCCTCCTCCTAACCATAGATCTTCCTCTGATCAATACTGAACTGTGATTCAATGATATAAGGACCTAATAGCATTCCCTGCTTCACAGATGAGATTTAGGGAGGGAGAGAAAACTGTTCAAGGTCGTACAGCTAGGAAGAAATAGAGGTAGAGTTCTAACCCAAATCTGCAGACACTCAAGACCAACCTTTGCCAGCCTATGCTGGCCCTCTTAACTGTTGCAAAAGGGCCATGAAGGGCAATTGAGAAATCAAGGCCACCCTCTCCTTCTATCGTGGACCTGGTCTGGATAGCTGTTTCATGTGGGGCAGGCAAGCCTTGGAGATAATGAAGCTAGTTTGTAGCATTAATCTCCTTTCACTGACATCTTATTTTTGGTTTAAAAATAAAAAAATAAAACAAAGGACTGACTTTAAATTAGAATTGGCTCTAATAAAATTTTCATCTGAAATTAAACTTTTGTGGTAATTCTTACATTATTAATTACTTTCAGTGAGAATTCAGGGGCACTGCACTTTCTGTGCATTTTTTTTCTGGAGTAGAAATGTAAAGTTTTCCAACCAAAATTATTGCAGCAAGGGTAGAAGATATTGCTTAGTAGAAGAATTAAACAGGAAATACCTTCAACAGAAGAAATGCTTGTATTTTACTTGAGGGAAAACTCTGAAATATCAAGCATTAAAATAACCCCACCTATCTTTGCAAATGTATTCTATCTCACACTCACAATAACTGAGAATCTAGTTTGTTCCATTGCACACAGTCTAAAGGACACAGAAGCACACATGCCTCCATCCCAGGCACTGCAAGGCTGCCTTGGACATTATAGTGTCTGCTTGTCATCTGACTTGATACCTTGTACAGGGACTCTTAAGATGTACTAAATGAGAACCATATTTTCAATTATAAAACTAATGTACAGAAACAGAATTTTGAAACTAAACCCCAGTTATCTATTTTATTCTCCAACTGCCAAATCTCCCACTTTTCTTTCTCTGTTGCTCTGTTTTTTGTTTGTTTATTTGTTTTGTTTTTTTTTGTTTTGTTTTGTTCCTTTTAGAAGGAGATAAAGGATCAATGTAGTATTAGAAAGCAACTCGATAGATATTGTATAAAGTTCTGAGTCTCTTTTTAAGAATCTCTTGATCAATTCAAATTCTTACAAGCAGTTCTTATGCTCAAATTATTTCCCCATTAACAGAGAAACAATTGAGACCTGCAGGAAGATGGAATGATTATACTATGGCTTCTTTTATGTTGTCTCCATTCCCTCAGCAGCAGAAATAGAAAGACTGACCCACAGAAGTGGTGATAAGTGACAGCCTAGACTATGCTGAATGCACCTCTTAATCTTTGACTCTCCCTTGCTACCTTCCTCACCACCCAGTGGAAATCTATATGAAAAATAAGACACTACACAGTGATGGTTGCATCCAGCAAGTCAGGAACTTAACATGCACTATTAAATACAGGCTGGGTTACCAGAGGACACGGCTCACTAATGAGTCACTCCTGTTGACCTTGCAGCTCTAGAATCAGAACAAGAGAAAGATGCATTTACATATAGTCAGTGGCCTCTTATGGCCCCTTCAAAGACTTCTGCACCTGTAGAAATAGCTAACTCACAGGGACAATGCTTTGTTTTAGTTAGATAGCTTCATGTCTTTCTTGTTATCAGCATCTCACTAACAGCAGAAAGTTCTGTAGAGATCAGGGCTGAACAGAAGTGAAGATGACTGTGGACGTTCAAAACCTACTTCCTTTGTTCATTTTAGATATTGCAGTGCATTTGACAGTTTAAAATAAAACTAACAAAATCTCTAGTCTTTATAGTATTTATGATATATAATAATGGGGAGATAGGAAAAAATGAAGCAGTGAAATAATAGCAGTTATGTAAAGTGATCTAGAGAAAATGAAAATGTCCGAGATTGAGCCTGCTGGGGAGCAGAGCTACTGCTGGAGACTAGAGGGTGTATCAGTCAGCACTGGCCAACTCAGTGTGGTCCAGGAACACTATGACCACCTGCTTGCTTTTAGCAATCCAGATTTCCTCAAGGTGTGGTAGCGTTATCTTGGAGGCTGAGGCAGGAGGAGAGAGAGTTTGTGGCTAGCCTGAGCAGACCCCCACCTCAAAAACTAAGAACAAAAAGGAAATAGAAACTTTATCTCAAGATAAAGAATCTTCAGCATGAGTATCTTGGAGGAACTTGAATTCTCCAGGTGAGTCTTAGGCCGTCTACCTTTTGAGATACACTGAGCTGGCCTATAAAGCAGTTCTGGAAACCCAATTCTAAGAACCACCACTGCCATCACTGAAAACATGGCTGGTTGGACACAAGGAACTAGAGAAAGTTAAGAGGGAGTTTTACAACTAGTTGGAAAGCATTTGCAGATGGCTGGTAAGTTGGCCCAGGAGGAACCATACATGTACAACAGGGAAAACTGGTTTAAAGCAACACCATGAGAGGTGAGACCTGAGGGAGACCTGTCCTGTGAACTGCATTCTGGAAAATAGGTAACAGCAAGTGCAAAGATCAGGAATGAGAAGACAAATAGTGTTTCCCAGGATGAGAAAAAATAAAAGGTAATTGATGCTGCTGGCCCAGAGGAAGGTTTTTATTTCTGTGTTAATTATTACTAATGACTACAGGAGCTCACAGCAAACACATGGTCTCATGATTTTGAGTTGCCAGCACTCCAGTGCTAGCTATTACTCCTTGGATCCCCTTGAGACTGATGTGATTTAGAGAAATAGTGCGACATAATAGAAAGTACATGCATCTTATTTCAACTGCTGTGTGTGGCTTATTTAGCAATGTGTCTGGGACAATGTAAGGTCTTTGAAACTTTCTTTTTCACCTGTACAGGAGATTATGATATTATTACACAGAATAAATAAGGACTCAGAGGAACCTGATCAATATATTTTGTGGCATTTGTTTCTAGTAGCAGACACAGAGGATACTATGGTTTATGTCTATATAATATGCACAAAAAGTGATAAATAATGGTGCTAATTTAGGGTGGAAGAGATTCACTAAGTCTTGGGAATTAAAAAGGCTTTCAGGGGTCTCCTAGCCCATTATTACATCTAACCTGATCCCTAGAAAATTCCTGGAAGTTGGTTATGTATTCATGCTTGAGACTCCTGTGGCAAACAGCTCATCCTTTTTAAAAGTTTTTTGACAAAGCCTTTTCAATTCAGGATTTTCCAAAATACATGTTTCAGAGGACCAGTTAATCAATATGGAAACTCATACTTGAGGAAAAATATGTGTTGTAAGGTCAAAGAAATTCACAAACTCCTGGTTCCAATAAAGTTCCACATGTTGACCTATCTACTGTTTGTTTATTATACAGCTTCTTAGACCTATTTTCAAAAGCATGGTGGTTTTCTAGAAGAATGCTATATTTTCTAGGTAATACTCCTTGAAGAATGTGTTTTGAGATCTGGTGTTTTTGCACACAGCATACTATGGAAAATAGAAATATTACATAACTTTTCCTTACATTAAAGAAAGCTTCTAATATCTGGAAGCATTCCTTTCATCTCTGCCCTCCAGAAAAGAAAAAAGAATTATGTACACCCTGCCTTTGCTCAAAGACCCATGGACCCAATGCATAAATTAGAGACATGGCATGTCCGGGTGGCATTTCCCTTCAGTATCAGAGACTTTAGACCTTCGTGCATGCAGATGGGTTACTGAACAGCAGATGGGATGAATCTCCCTTGCTGATATTTCCAATTAAACACGGAGGGAAGTACTTATCTGAAAGACAAATAAGAGCGTCACAGGAATTGTCTGTGAGTGCTTTTGATGCCTCTTGCCACTCTGTCACCTGTCTGCAGGCGACATTACGATACCATCTTGGAGTTCTGGATGAACAAAGCAGAAAAAGTAAATGGAAAGGGTTGGCCAAGAGCACTGAGGGAGTCTAGGTGACAGATCCCAGAATAAAGAGACAATGTCTGGCTCCTGTGGTCTCGGCTTGTGAAAAGAGCACAGCTCTGAGAGGTCATTTGATGCTGTGAAGGGAAGATGAACCTTCTTCCTCCTATGACATCTTTGTGATGGGATCTTCTGATGTCTCCAGGTCCACATTAGTTATGTAATGAGAAAGTGCTGCTGTCATCAAAGGCTCAGGGCAGTTATAAATAGTCTCTGAGCATTTGGAGCAGTGAGAAATCCTTTTACAAAACATACATTCATGTCTTAGTCAAGGTTTTAATGCTCTGATAAAATACCATGGCAAAAGCAACTCGGGAAGGGGAAGGTTTTGTAGCACGAATCTCTAAAGGTCTTTTAATAAAAAACCTGCAGACAGGTATTGTGGTAAATGCTGAAAGATCAGAGAGACAAAGGAACAAGCCACAGCCACCACCTCTTACCTCACCAACTCCTCAGCCTGAAAAAGCCTCTAATTCTTGTTTCCTCACACCTTATATACCTTTCTCTGCCCAGCCATCACTTCCTGGGATTAAAGGTGTGTGTGCTTCCCAAGCAAAGGCATGAGATCTCTAGTGCTAGGATTAAAGGCGTGTGACTCCCACGTACTGGGATTAAAGGTGTGTACCACCACTGCCTGACTCTGTTTCGCTCCTAGACTGAGTTAATCTCATGTAATACAGGGTGGCTTTGAACTCACGGAGATCCAGATGGATCACTGCCTCCCGTGATAGGATTAAAGGTGTTTGCCACCACCGTCTGGCCCCTACATTTAATCTAGTGGCTTGTTCTGTTCTCCGATCTTCAGCCAAAGTTTATTAGGGTACATAATATATCACCACAAGGTTTATTTCTTCTTACAACTCCTAGGTCACATACCATCCCTGAGGAGTCAGGGCAGGAACATGATGGCATGAACTGAAGCAGAGAACATGGAGGAATGGAGCTTTCTGGCTTTGTCCCTATGGCTTGCTCAGCCTGCTTTCTTATACCATCCAGGACTACTTGCCCAGAAGTGGCACCACCCATACTGGGATGGACTCACCATAATGCTTCATCTTTTGCAGAGATAAATTATAAAAGTACATTGTGCTAGTTGGGTTTTGTCAACTATCTAGACATCTCTGGAAAGAGGAAATCTTGACTTAAAAAATGCCTCCATTAGATTGGCTTGTGAGTAAGTCAGTGGAACATTTTCTTGATTAGTGATTGATAATGGTGAGGTCGCCTAGGCAAGGATTGCTCAATTATGGATCATGACACACTAAAGAAAGTTGCCTGGGTGATTCTGGAAATGAGTTTGTAAATATTTTAGAGTTGTTTTTAACATATCCCTTCCTCTTCCCTCTCCATCCTTGTATCACTTCCCACACAATTTTGAGACTTCTTTTTCTTCTTTGTCCACCATCAAGTTCAGTCTGTGTTGCTCCACTATTCTTGGGGGTCAGATCTGTCCTGGTGTGTGGTCAGCCTACTAAGGGTCACACCATTGCGGGAAACTGACCCTCACACTCAGCAGCTGTCCAATGCCAACAGCTCCTCAGTTAGTGGTGGGATTTGATGCTCACCTCCCCATCTCTACACTGGGAATGTGTCTGGCTGGAGCTTCTAGGGGCCTTGTGCATGTTGTCATAACTGCTGTGAGTTCAGATATGTGTCTGCCCTGTTGTGTATGGAAAACACCATTTCCTTGATGATTTCAATGACCTCTTCCTCTCGCAAATATGTCTGCCTCCTCTTCTGCAAATTTATACCAGTATTGTACCAGTAAGCACTTCTCTCCTGGCAAGTTGGTATTTTAGCATGCAAAGGTGAAGGTGGCAGGGGATGGACAGAGGTAGATAACCTTTTCCATGAATTTGAATGCTCCATAACTTCTGGGACTATGAAAGATAGCCATTAGGGAGGAAGCGTTCAGCTTGGATCCAGCATTATGTCTTTCTTCATCCAAGCTGTGTGGTTGGTTCAACAATAGGGGCTTGGCATCTAGTTCTGGTGGGGGATCAATGGCAATGACTATCAACTATATAATTTTGGTGGCCTCTGAGGCTTTCCTGGACAACTCCTAGGGATGTGCCCCACACTTGGCACTGGAATTTTTTCTTTAATAACTCATACCTTATGGGATCAGAATTATCCATTCATAAATGATACCTCTGATCAAAGTCTCTTTTTAAAAGCTGTTTCAAAATTAGCTTCTAAAATAGTCTGCTTCCAAATGACTTTTTCATACATCCTTAGTTTTGGTTAATCTTTTCCCTACATCCCAAGTTTTCTCCCATTATCTACCCCATCGCTGTGTAAACATTGCCTGCTCCAGTAAGACAAGATAAGAGAGTTAAGAGGACACACATAGGAAAAGAAGACAAAGTATTCATCTTTGTGGATGATATGGCTCCATGCATAACAGATCTTAGAGATGGCACTGAAAAACAGAAGATGAAAACTTTCAGCAAATTGGCAGGATATAAAACACACTAAAATCAGTAGCCTTCCTGTATACTAATGACAAACATATTGATAATGAAATCAGGGAAAGAATCTCACCCACAAAAAAAGAACAAAATGTCAGAGACTAAATCTCATAAAGAAATGAAAGAACTTTACAGTGAAAACTTTAAAGATACTGAAGAGAGAAAACACTAGATAATATAAAGACCTTCCATGCTCATAAATTAGAAGAATTAATACTGTGAAAATGATAACCCTGCCAAAAGTAATCTGTAAAATCAGTGCAATCCCAACAAAAACAGTTTCTGAATATATACTTTTCTTAGTAGTACATAGAAAATTTTTTAGGACAAATCACATGATTGGCTACAAAGTCCCTCCTGCCAAATCAAATTAACAATTAAAAAAATCCTTTGAAATCAGGGGTTGGAGAGATGGCTCAGCAGTTAAGAGCATTGGTTGCTCTTTCAGAGAACCAACGTTTGGTTCCCAGCACCCATATGATGGTTCATAATATCTGTGTAAACTATAGCTGCAGTTCCAGAGGCTCTGACACTCTTTTCTGGCCTCTGCAGATACTAGGCATGCAAGTGGCACATGGACATACTTGCAGCCAAAATAGCCATATACATAAAATAAAATAAAATTTAAATTAATCATATTGATTTTTTTGGACAGTGTGATGGAATTAGAAATCAATAATAAGAAAACTTTAGAATCTATTAAAATATAATACAAAAATTAAACTGCTTACTTTTGAAGTAATTGATACTGTAAAAGAAGATCAATTGTCACTTCTTCATAGATGATATATTATTTATAGACTCCCAAACACTGGCTAAAAGCTATTAAACTAGTAAGTGAATTCAGTCAAGTTACAGGATAGAAAATCAACATACAAAAATAGTAGCATTGCTGTATGCTAATAGTGAATTATTTGAAATGGAAATCAAGAAACCACTCACATGTGCAATATCTACAAAGGCAATTAAAAATTTAGGGGTAAATTTAACCAAAGACATGAAAGATCTCTATAATGAAAACTATAAAATATTGATGAAAGAAATTGAAGAGAGCACACACATACACAAAAAAACCCATGTTCTTGGGGAAAAAAGGTTTTTAAAATGTTCAAACTACCCAAGCTAATTTACAAGTTCAATGCAAACACTATAAAATTACCAATGATGTTTTTTAACACTAGGAGAAAAACCAATTGTAAACTACATATGATACCACAAAAACCAAAAGTGCCAAACCTATGAAGAGATTAAAGATGCAAAGGGGAGAGATAGTCAGGAGGGGAATGGGCACAAAGCTGTGGTAATCCAAAACTCCCTTGTACTTGTATAAAAGCAGACATAGCCGAACGACAGAGCTTAGGATTAATACCATGTACCCATAGCCTAATGCTTTTAAACCAAGGTGCTAAGAATTGCAAGAAAAAGAATGGAGTTCTTAATGAATGGTGCTGGGAAAACTAGGATAGCCTCATGTGGAAGATAGAAACTAGATTCTATCTCTCGTCATTTAGAAAAAGTCACCTCAAAGTGAATTAGAAACTTAAAAATGAGGCTTAACTGAAACCTTGAGGCAAAAACAGAGAGGAAGTATTCCAGGACATTGAATAGGTAAAGCTTATGAGGATAAATTCCCAAATACTCAGGAAAAAATGCAGAAATTGACAGAAATAATTAAAGCAAACTGTTGATCTTTTGCTCACCAAAGAAAATAATCTATAGAGTGAAGGAAAAAAACCTACAGGACACAACACACACACACACACACACACACACACACACACATTCACATCTATCTATCTATCTATCTATCTATCTATCTATCATCTATCTATCTATCTATCTATCTATCTATCTATCTATCTATCTATCTATTCAGATGCACACACATATGAAACATGAAAACTGAATGCAAACATAAAAAAGGAAGCTAATTAGAAATAACCTGAACATTCTTCCTGACACCCAAACCACACAAAGACTCAACAAAGAGATTACAGACCAGTTTGCCTCGTGAACACTGATACAAAAATACTCAATGAAATACTTGTAAACTGAATCCAAGAACACATCAAAAATATCATCCACCATGATCATGTAGGCTTCATCCCAGAGAGGCAATGATGGTTCAACATATGAAAATCTGTCAATGTGATTCATCATATAAACAGACTGAAAGAAAAAAAATCACATGATCATTTCATTAGATACTGAAAAAGGCTTTGACAAAATACAACACCCCTTCATGATAAAAGTCTTGGAGAGATAAGGGATACAAGGAACATAATAAAAGCAATATACAGCAAGCCAATAGCCAACATTAAATTAATTGGAGAGAAACTTAAATCAATTCCACTAAAATCAGGAACAAGACAAGGCTGTCCACTATTTAGTATAGTACTTGAAGTTCTAGCTAGACAACTAAAGGAGAAACAAATTGGGAAGGAACATGTCAAAGTATTATTCACAAATGATACAATAATATACATGAGTGACCTCAAAAATTCTACCACGGAACTTCTACAGCCAATAAACACCTTTAGTGAAGTGGCTGGATACAAGATTAACTAAAAAAAAAAAAAAAATCAGTAGTTCTTTTAGACACAAATGGTAAATGGGCTGAGAAAGAAATCAAGGAAACAACAGTCTTCACTATAGCCACAAATAATATAAAATTATTTCTAACCAAGCAAGTGAAAGACCTGTATGACAAGAACTTCAAGTCTTTGAAGAAAAAAAAATGGAGAAGATATTAGAACATGGAAAGATCCCCCATGCTCATCGATTGGTAGGATTAGCATAGTAAAAATGGCCATCTAAGCAAAAGCAATCTACAGATTCTATGCAACCCCCATTAAAATTCCAATACAATTCTTTGCAGACCTTGGAAGAAAAATATTCAACTTCATTTGGAAAAACAAAATGCCAGGATATCTAAAACAATCCTATATAATAAAAAATCTTCTGGAGGTATCACCATCCCTGATTTCAAGTTCTACTACTATGGTAATAAAAACCACATGGTACTTGTATAAAAACAGACAGGTAAATCAATGAAATCAGATTAAAGACCAAGATCTAAGTCCATACACCTATGGACACCTGATCTTTGACAAGGTAGCCAAAATTATACAATGGAAAAAAGGAAGCATCTTTAACAAATATTGCTGATCTAACTGGATGTTAGCATGTAGAAAAATGCAAATAGATCCATACCTATTGCCCTGCACAACACTCAAGTCAAAATGAATAAAAGACCTCAACATAAACTCAAATATACTGAACCTGATAGAAGAGAAAGTAGTGAATAGCCTTGAATGCATTGGCACAGGAGACAATTTCCTGAATAGAACACCAATTGTACAGACACTAAGATCAACAATTAATAAATGAGATTTCATGAAACTGAAAAGATTCTGTAAGGTAAAAGACACAGTCAATAAGACAAAATGTCAGTCTACAGAATGGGAAAATGTCTTCAGCCCCACATCTGATAGAGGGCTGATTGCCAAAATATATAAAGAACTCAAGAAACTAGACATCAAAGAACCAAATAATCCAATTAAAAATGGGGTACAGACCTAAACAGAGAGTTCTCAAATGGACAGAAGAATCTCAAATGGCTAAAAAAATACTTAAATGTTCAGCATCCTTAGCCATCAGGGAAATGCAAATCAAAATGTCTCAGACTCCATTTTAGACCTGCCAGAATGGCTAGGATCAAAGGTATAAGTGACAGCTCATGCTGGACAGGATGTGGAGCAAGGGAAACATTCCTTCATTGCTGGTGGGAGTGAAAACTTGTACAGCCACCTTGGAAATCATTTTGGTGGTTTCTCAGAAAATTAGGAATCACTCTACCTCAAGACCCAGGTATATCATTCTTGGGCATGTACCCAAAGGATTCTCAATCATATCACAAGGACACTTGCTCAACTATGTTTATAGCAGCTTTATTTCTAATAGCCATAACCTGGAAACAACCTCGATGTCCCTCAACAGAATAATTGATAAAGAAAATGTGGTACATTTATATAATGGAGTAGTACTCAGCTGTTAAAAACAGTGACATCATGAAATTTGAAGGCAAATGGATGGGACTAGGAAAAATCATCCTGAGTAAGGTAATCCAGACCCAGAAAGACAAACATAGCATGTATCATATATCACTTATAAGTGGATAAATAGCCATAAAGTAAAGGATAACCATGCTACAATCCACAGACCTAGAGAGGCTAGGTAATAAAGAGGGGTCAAGGGGAGATGCTTGCATCTCCCTGGGAAGGGGAAATAGAAGAGATTTCATGGGTGGATTTGGGAATGGATGGAGAAGAAGACATAAGGGATCAGGTTTGGGGGAAAGGGGGAGCTGCAAGAGACAACTGGAAAAGGGGTGCATTTCAAGGTCAGGTGGAAACCTGGGACAAGGGAAACTCCCAGGAATCTACAAGAATGACCCCACTAAGAGTCCTCGCAGTATCAGATACGTAACCTGAACTGACCATCTCCTATGACCAAGAATAACTTCCAGTGGAGATTGGGACATCAACTCAGCCAAACAAGCTTTGGCATTCAGTCTGTCCTGCCTATGGGATATGCTGGGATAGGGTTGTACAGAGATTGGGGTAGTTGCCAACCAATGACTAGTCCAGCCTGAGACCTAGACCATGAGAGTGAGTCCACCTCTGACACTTCTTGGAGTGCCAGGACCCGGAGACTGGATGGCCCAGAGACCTAGGATTGAACCAAACACAACTGGAGAAAAAAATGTAATGATGCCTGATGATCTTCTGCTATACTCATAGATTGATGCCTACACAATTGTCCTGAGAGAGCCTTCATCCTCTTACCAGTGGGAACAGATGCAGGGATCCAGCTCAGCTGGAGGAATCCTGCTGAACAGAGGGAGGAAGGATTGTAGGAGCCAGAGAGGTCAAGGACATTACAAGAAAATTCACAGAATCAACTAATCTGGGCTCATAGGAGCTTACAGAGTTTAAATGGACACCCCAGGAGCCTATGCAGGACTGATCTAGGCCCTTTACATGTATATGACAGTTGTATAACTTGGCCTTCTTGTGGGACTCCTAGAAGTGGGAACGTAGGTTGTCTCTAACTCTGTTACTGGCTTTTGGGAACCTAGTCATTATACTGGGTCACTTTGCTCAGCCTTAATACAAGTGGAGGTACTTAGTCTTACTGCAACTTGATATGCTATGTTTTGTTGATATCCACTGGAAGTCTGCCCTTTTCTGAACAGAAAAGAGGAGGCAGGCATTGGGAGGGAGGGGGCATAAGGGATGTGGGAGGGAGGGGCAACTGCTATTGGGATTTAAAATAACTTTGTATAAAAAATAACCTGAACAATCCACAAATACCACTCATTTATTTAGTCAGCAGGTATTTCTTAAGTACAGCCAACACTCGAGAAACTGTGATAGTTGCTATAGTTATGGTTCCCCTTATAAGAATTTTGTAGTTAACAGTTAAAGACAAGGAAGTCAAGGCAATTATTGCAGGGGGAGATTTGAGAGGGAACTGTAAGGAGGAAAGAAGCTAGGGAGAACACCTAGCAAATGGGGATCTTTCCTTAGGGGAAGTGTCCCTTGATTAGAGTCCTACAGAGAAAAGAAAAGTTGGCCAGATTGCACTCACACCAGCAGCGAGTGCTTCCTTTCCCTGCATCCTGACCTTACTTTGAGATGAAATATCAAAGTAATTTTAATTTGAGCATCCTTGATGGCTAATGGTGTTGAACATTTTCAAATGTTTTTCAACTATTTGTGTTTGTATTGGAGAACACTCTTTGGTTCTATATTTCATTTTTAAATTGAGTTATTTGTTTTCTTGATGTTCATGTTTTTGAGTTCTTTGTATATTCTAGATACTAACCCTCAGATGTATGATCAGAAAATATTTTGTCACTTTGCAAGAATGATGATATTCTTTGATATGTAAAGCTTTTTAGCTTCATAGGGTTCTACTTACTAATTGTTGGTTTTAATGTCTGTGCTGTTGGGGACCTGTTCAGAAAGTCCTTTCCTGTGCCTAAGAGTTCAAGCATAGTCCCTACTTTCTCTCCTATCAGATTAAGGCATCTGTTCTTATATTAAGGTTTTTGTTCCATTTGGAGTTTTGTGAAGGGTGGTAGGTACGAATCTATTCTCATTCTTTTACATGCTGCTGCTATCCATTTTGACTAGACCCATTTTTGAAGATGTTGTCAATATGGAAATAAGTGTGGAAGTTCCTAAAGATATACCATAAGATCAAACTATTCCATTCTTAGACATATACCCAAAGAACTTTACATCCTGCTACAGAAATACTTGCTCATCCATGTACATTGCAGCTCTATTAATAATATCCAGAAATTGGAAACAGCCTAGATGTCCATCAACTGATGAATAGATAATGAAAATGTGGTATATTTGCATGATGGAATAATATTCAGGTTAAGAAAAATGAAAGTTTCAAGTAAATGGATGGAGTTAGAAACAATCATCCTGAGTGAGGTAACCCAGATCCAGAAAGACAAACATTGCATATTTTCTCTTATATGTAAACATTGTTTTTTAACCTTCAGATATGTTTGTTTCATTCAGAATAACCAAAGAGGTTAGTTAGATAGTAAAGAGACCAGTGGGGGAAGAGGTTATCTTTTAAAGGAGAAATAGAATATAGAGTTATAAATGAATAAATGAAAAAAATAGACTAGAAGGATTAAATGGGGAGGGGTATGGGAGTACAGGTTAAAGTAGGGGGTATGGGGAGAGACAACTAACACTAAAGGCCTTTTTGAAAAGCCATATGGAAACCTACTATTGTATAAGATCCGTGTGTGTGTGTGTGTGTGTGTGTGTGTGTGTGTGTGTGTGTGAGTGTGTGTGTATGAAAATATTTTAAAGAGTCACCATATAAAGCCCAACTAGACATGTGCTTCAAAGTAAAATCTCTAATACCAGGAATGGATTACATCTTTTTGAGCTGTTGGCTAAGAGTAATCATCAATCTTATCCACCTGTGAACCCTTGGAGCTCAATAGCAACAAGATATTCTGATTCAATAGTGGCACAAATGCCATAGGAATAACCTACTACGTTTTCATGTATTTAAGACCTACTATATTAGGTGGTAACTACTTGATACTGTTAATGAGATCAAGAACCTGGGATTAAATAGGTCATGGGTCCTAGGGGAAATCTTACTACTCTTATTCTGCTAAATGAACATAGCAATTAAATGATTCCTAATGATACATTTCTATAGCCATAGATCAGTGCAACACTCAGCCTTCATCAGAGAAGCTTCTTCTTATAGTAGATGGGAATTAACACAGAGACCCACAACTGAACAATGGACAGAGAGTGAGAGACCTTGGAGTATTCAGTTCTAGAAGGCATGTCTTCATCACATCCTTCTCTGAAGTCTCATATATCTATGAAGAAAAGGAGACAGAAAGATTTTTAAGAGTCAGTGGTGGTAGATGACTCCAAGGAAACAGTATTTTCCAGATACAACAAGGCTGATGCATTTATAAACTCACATAGAGACTATGTCATCATGTATAAGACCTGCACAAGTTCAAGTTAGACAAAATCCCAGTATGGAGAGAAAATGTCCTACTCATAGCCAAGAAGTTATTTGCAATAGCTGCTAGGAGACAGAAAGTTAGTTTTCTTCAATGGAATGACTTTGAGGGTATCAACCATACTCCAGGGCAGGCCTCATGCTCAGGGGTAACACAAAACAGAGCAGACTGATGTGTGATATTTTGATTGTGTTCTGACAAATAAAACTTGCTTGGAGTTAGAGGGTGGAGCTAGCCACTAGCTGACCTAAATTAACCATAGAGGTTTGGAGGACTGTAGACAGACAGGAGACAGGAAGTAGTAAGGTGGAGCTAAGAGAGGATCTCAGGCCTTTTGGACAGAGGAACAGAAGAGGTAGGAGGCAACTGGTGAGTTGCTCCCTACTTCTCTGATCTTTTAGGTTCTTATCATGATATCTGACTCCCGAGTTTTTATTGATAAAGATTAATTAGATTAACACTTCAGTAGGCTCTATTTATTAAATTTGCTTTTTTCCTTCCATTTTTTTTAAGAGAGAAAGAACATGAAGTTTGATGGGTAGGGAGGGGGCTAGTGAAGATCTGGAAGAAGTTGAGTGTAATGAAAGAATATGATCAAAATGTATTCCATGAAAAAAATTTAATGAGAATTTTAAATTGAGTTGGCCAGAGTGAATTAAGTGAAATTAAGAGTTGGCAAGAGGGGCTGGAGAGATGGCTCAGAGGTTAAGAGCACTGGCTGTTCTTCCAGAGGTCCTGAGTTCAATTCCCAGCAACCACATGGTGGCTCACAACTATCCATAAAGAGATCTGGTGCCCTCTTCTGACCTGCAGGTGTATATGCAGACAGAACACTGTATACATAATAAATAAATACATCTTAAAAAAAAAAAAAAAGAGTTGGCAAGAAAGACCAGGGCAGGCTTGAAGGGAGGAACCTGCCTGGTGGAGGTCTTAGGTCCTAGAGGTGTGGATTATTCTGTGTAATACATCCGAAGGAGGCCAGAGAATGAGACTTATCAGAAGACAGCGAGAGACAACACAGGGGAGGAAAGTGGAGGTCACTTGGAATCACCCTAATTGATGTCTAAGAAGTTGGATGTTCACCCTGTAAACACTGGAAAGACATTTGGAGTAAAGGAGTGAATTATATCCATTTTATAAAGGACAGAGGATGCATGGCAGCAGAGTGTGGTCAACTTTTCCTGTAACAGATGATGTAGTAAATATTTCATCCTGTGAGCCACGTGGTTGCTTTCTTAACTACTCTGTTTTTAATCCCAGAAAGCCAGCTTTTAATCCCAGGGAATGATGGTAGAAAGCAGAAAGGTATATAAGGTGTGAGGACCAGAAACTAGAAGCATTTGGCTGGTTAAGCATTTGGCTGGTTAAGCTTTCAGGCTTCTAGCAGCACAAGTCAGCTGAGAGCCATTTGGATATGAGGACACAGAAGCATCCAGTCTGAGGAAACAAGACCAGCTGAGAAGTTGGCCAAGTGAGGTTAGCTGTGGCTTGTTCTGTCTTTCTGACCATCCAGCATTTCACCCCAATAACTGGCCTCAGGTTTGATTTTATTAATAAGACCTTCTAAGATTCTTGCTACAGTTTTGCTGCTATCATTGTGACACAAAAACAGCTGCACATAATTCTTAGATGATTAGAGATGGCTATAGTCTAATATAACTTTATTTAAAAAATATTCAGGCATAGGTTGAATTATGTCATCAGGCTATAATTGGCTATAGCCTGGGTTAGGAAAAAAGTGAAAATCAGGAAACAAGAGTCTTCCCTCTATAATCCATTCAAGCAGTGATTATGTTTTATATGGGCATGTTTTAATAAAGAAGCAAGAAACTGGATGGTGCTTATGTTTTAACAGTAATGTGTTAATACTTGAAGGAGGAAATATTAAAAATGAGTGAAGGGGGGTATGGAAGAAGGACTCTGTGGAGGAAGGGATCTGTGGAGGAAGGGACCTATGGAGGAAGGGATCTGTGGAGGAAGGGATCTGTGGAGGAAGGGATCTGTGGAGGAAGGGCTCAGATGATGATGGAAATGAACACTAGAGATGAAGTGAAGCATTTACCCAAAGGTAGATGAGAAGTCAAAGCTTTTTCCTTTGGGACAGGGAAGCAGGACATAGGATGGCTGTCCATGTTAGTGAGTTTGTGAGTAACTGGAGGAAGCAGTGTGTGTGTGGGGCTTATCATCTTCCCTACAACTTTAGAATTGGGTCTCCCCTGAGAAGAAATGGGTTTCAGATGTTTAGGAGCCCTAAAGATAGAAGTTTAAAACATCTCTTTGGAAAACTCAAGAAAATACAGGTGGTTTTTTTGTTGTGGTGGTGTTTTTTTTTGTTTTATATTTGTTTGTTTTGTAGTCCCTCAGTACCCATAATATTTTTCAGCAGCCCTGAAGTACACAAACTGGTTGTATAGCTAATGCTATTGTGAGTCTATGTTATGGAAATAAGTCCCCTTCTAGGCTTCCTGAGATTGGACGGAAGTGGGTTGTAAAATATACCTACTATAAATTTCTTGCTACTACCATATTTATGGGCAGTCTCTCTTCTGGCCACATAAAGTAATTATTTATCAACAAAATTTGGAAGTCTTGTATATACTCCACATGGATCAGGTGCCAGGGCAGGCATCTTTTGCCCACCTGTGATGAAAAAGCCATACGGAAAGCTTTCTTGCTTTATCTCAGTGGAAGCTGTGGGCTTCTCTGTTGTGAGATCCACTCTCATATTATCTGATCTAGAAAGCTTGTACTTTCACAGTGCTTGGGCCCTTCTAAAGTGTAAGGGAAACAGAGGAAGCCAGAGCAAAGATGGAGTTAGAATAGGCATGTTAATTTGCATATGGGGGAGGAAGTCTATAAATGACAGAGCATTTCACTGGCAGTGTTTTTCAGTGTGCACAGACTCCGTTACTTTGTGCTAACCAATTATGCACTACATTAATATTTTATGCACAGCACACTACATTTCATAGTGTCACTAAAATTAAATCTGACTCCCACAAACACTGGCAGCACACCAAGTCATGTGAAACGTGTCTGTATTGTCGCTCGCATGGGTCTCTGCTCTGCTCTAACCACCCCCGGTTCAAAGCATCAGAAGGCCACATTTCTCCCAATAATAATTTGATAACATAGATAATATTTCAGAAAGGATAGATTGGCTTTTCATATAACCGGAGTTTAATGTCTCCCTTCTTTTAAAATCCTATTACCTAGGTGATGCTCTTCAGGGACTATCAAGATAGGTTGAGCTAAGGCAGGAGTAGTCTGCCTCCTCCTGGATTGGACACATCCTAGAAAGGGGGACTTTGGGGAAGCCTTAGGATCTTACAGCTCAGGACAATGTGAGATCATGAAACATTTGTAAGGCATTTTCTCTATTAGTGAAGGATCATTTATATTTCATACTCAATATATGAACTTGTCTATGACTGTTAATGAGGCAGGATAAAAAGATGGGGAAATTATGAAACACAGTAAAGAAAAGGAACTCTTTGTCCTGGAGTCTGGTGGGAGCCTCTTGCCAGTAGAGAAGTAAGAATCCCTGTATATCTAACAACAACTTAAGATCTAATCTCCTTCCTGGCTACAAACCTAAAACATCTTAGGATTTTCACCTGAAACAGTCTTTATAAGAAAGAACAATTATTAAACTCTTTATGGAACTCCCATGGCCCAGGATTTTAGCCTATCAAGTCACAATCACATCCAAGGAATTTCTAGAGCCACCCTATAATTTCATTTATAATGAGAGAGAGAGAGAGAGAGAGAGAGAGAGAGAGAGAGAGAGAGAGAGAGAGTAAAATAAACAGGTTTCTTAGCAAACTTTTGAAATAACATGTAGCTGGAGAATTTTTCTCCAGCTCCCGCCACCAAGTCCCGCCAGTCCCAGAGCCCACTTATAAAATAAACACACAAACTCTTATATTATTTAAACTGCTTGGCCATTAGCTCAGGCCTGTCATTGTCTAGCTCTTACTCTTATATTTAGACCATTTCTATTAATCTTTACTTTGCCACATGGCTTGTGGCTTACCGGTACTTTACATCTTCCTTGTCCTGATGGCGGCTGGCAGTGTCTCTCCCTCAGCCTTCCACTTCCCAGAATTCTTCTCCTTGTCCCGCCTATACTTTCTGCCTAGCCAATGGCCAATCAGTGATTTATTTACTGACCAATCAGCAACACACTTGACATACAGACCATCCCACAGCAATAACACTTGAAAGCAACCAAAATATATGGGGTAGCAGTTACTAATCTCATGAAGGAAGGGTTTATTTTGGCTCCCAGCCTAAGGGGAAGTCATAGCAGCAGGAACTAGAGGAGGCAGCTCATGATTTTACCCTATCAAATCACAATCTCATTCAAGGCATTTCTAGAGCCACCCTATAATTTCATTTATAATAAGAGAGAGAATTTCATTTATAATGAGAGAGAGAGAGAGAGAGAGAGAGAGAGAGAGAGAGAGAGAGAGAGAATGTGTCCACAGATGTAAGCACAAAGAGATGATTATTTGTGTTCAGCTCACTTTCTCCTTTTTATTCAGTAGGACTCAGGCCCATGGAACTGTATTATCCAAAGTCAAGCTGGGTCTTTTCACATCAATTAACCTAATCTAGATGATTCTGCATAGACATAGACATACCTAGAGGCTTGTCTCTTCAATGACTCTCGATCCTGTCAAGTTGACAATCAATATTAACCATTCCATTTAGCTAATGATAAGACACTTAATAAGATTCAAGGAGCCCATATCCACAATTGGTTATTTATGTCTTGCTTTATCTCTGAATGATTCTTTCCTAACCTCATACTTAAGATCTTGTGGTTCTCTTTCTTCCTCAGGGATCATTGGCCAGTGGTCCATGAGGTTGGAGGGAGCAGAAGTGGGGAACAGGGTTTAGATGGCTGTGGATACAATGGAAATAGTCCTCCAGGAGATGACTTCAGTGAGACAACTCAACTTTATTCTAGAATATAGGAAATATATAGGATTGGGAATGGTAGCTAGGGAACCACCTAATTTATATTAAACAGCAAGCTCCTATCATAATGGGTTAGTGGCAGCATGGCCCTATGAAGATAGCTAGAGCATGTTACTTAATTACCATGTGGTCAGCAGGGGAAGAACATTTGCAGGGGACTACGTCAAGGGTTATCCTTGAGATAAGTCAGGCATCCTGGCCTAGAGACATCCCTCAAATAAGGGCAGGTAGAGAGCAGGAAGCCTTGCTGGGAAGGGAGTCCTTCATGTTGCTGAGCTCGGAGAACGCTGCCAGGCCATAATAGACTGCAACCTCTGGCCAGCAGGGCCTCCCAACACAGTCTATATTAAAATATTTTTAATTAAAAAAATCCACCAGCTCTGCTGTATACTGACTAGTCTGAAATTATTGATTTTAAAGATTCACTTTATATTTTAATTATATGTATGTGTTTGTGTGGAGGAATGTGCATGTGAAGGCAGATGCCTAAAGAGAGGCTAGAAGAGGGCAATATATCCCTTTGAGCTGGGGTTACAGGTGGTTATGAACTGCCCAACATAGGTACCGGAAAATAAACTATGATCCTCAGGAAGAGCAGCAAGTGTGCTTAACCATGGTGCCGTGTCTTTAGCTTCACAAAATTTTTTTCTTCATAAAAACCAGGAATCCTTGGTTTGCTCCAGTTCTGGCTGCTGGAACACTAAGGTGACTCCTCAGTCTGTTGAGTGTAACAGTGTGAAGCCGTGTCTCTGTCCTGTCACTCCTGACACTAAGAAGGAAAAACAATGAGGCTGGAAAGGTCATTTCTTTCTTCACTCAGTTTGAGCATCATTATCCTAAAAATATAGCATCAAAATGCTCCAAAATCCAAAACTTTTTGAGAACCAACATGGTGCCTGACCTCTTCTGATTGGTGTCATTCAGAAAGTAAATGCACTACCCACATCTCATTCAGCATCCTTGAGGAGGGAGCGCCTCGCAACCTCCATAGCTGCAATATAGAAAACATTCCATGCACAAAATTACTAGAGCTGTTTTATAGAATCACCACCAGGCTATATACATAAGGTATCTTCAAAACAACTTTGTAGTTAGACTTGTAATCCATGACATATACATTCTGCTATGCGTTAATACTCTCAAATCCAAAAACATCAAAAATCCACAACACTTCAAGTTCCAAATACTCTGCATTTTAATTCTGATTATCTACGTACTTTTTGAGACTCTTGGCCTGTTTGCGTGTGTGTTAGTAGCCTGTGTATAAATGACAGTTTACTTTGCCTCTTGCAAGATCTTTCTTTTCACCTCCTGAAGCCAGCTGATTTGGCATGCTTGTGTATGCAGAAATCTCGCAAGATTTGGAGGTTTTAAGACCCAGGCCAATGGAGAAGTTCACAAAATGGGAAACTAATCTTCATCCCGAGGATATCTTCTGGGACCCTTAGTCAATAGTACATACTAATTTAAGTGCTTTTTATTATTATTACTGTTCATTTAAAGGATTATGCCCAAAACATCTCTTTTCCTACATTGCATATGTAAGGGAAAGGCTGCATCCTGACATTTCCCACAAAGGGCAAAGGTCTGGACTCTATTTCTTTGAGTCTTGGAAAAACAGCTTGTGATCCTTCTAAAGAGTGGGGGTGGGAGGCTGGGAGGTGCACTGCCCATGATTATCTCTACGTACATCCCATCTTCCCTACAAGAGGTCATGGGTCAACACCTTATTTTTTCCCTGGGTTCTCTTGATTTTCTCTTGAGGTTTCCTGTCTGGTTGTCCTCAGGAGAGAGCTGTGGAATCTAAAATGATCTAAGCTGCAGCGCTAGTGCTGTACTTCCTTAGTTTTTTATTCTGTGTGTGTGTGTGTGTGTGTGCGTGCGTGTGTGTGTGTGTGTGTGTGTGTGTGTGTGTGTTCATGCGCACATGTGAAGCAGGGGTATTTGGCACCTCTGTCTACTCTTCCTTCCACTATCTGTGTAAACACAGGACATCCTGAAATGAAGTCTCTGGGTAGCTACTTTTGGTTAAGACAGGCCTTGGCCTTGGCCCTTGACAGAGGTTTTGAAACTTCTGAATCATGTCAGCTACCTGTGTTCTGTAATACTTTTGAAGCTAGTATCATTAGTAACTAGGCCTTAGATTTTCTTCTACAAATTGTTTACATCAGCTCCATAGATCTAATAATGGGTATGATAAAGCACAGCTCTCTTCCACATTCTAGAAGAGTACATGACTCTTGCATTACCTGATGGATGTTTATCTCAGGAGCTCATCAAGTAACTGGGGACCTGGGAGACTCCTTTGATTGTGAAAGAGAGATCCTGAACCCCCAACACAATCAAGTGTTTAGATATAAGTCCAGTCATGTTTTTGATTCATCTAATTTTGTCAACTCTCCCCCTTTTAAATGATGGCTGATTCGTTTAGTGGTTTAGAGTTGTTCATAAATTTCATTTTAACTCTAATTTAAACTTTGATTTCATTATTCATTTGGTGAGACCTGTGAGCTAGTGTATCTTCAGGTTTAATGATTGTTATAAATGTGGTTGAAAATATGCATTCTTTAGCTTTTTAATGTAGTGTTTGACATACATCTGTTAGGACAAGATTAATAATTATGTTGATCAAATCTATGATTTTGTTAATTACTTTGCCTGCTGAGCCATTATTTATGAAGACAGAACATTAAGGCTCTCACATGACTTTTTAATTCATTAATTTCCAGTAGCAATTTTTGTTTCTAGTTTCTATTATGAATATGATAGATGCATACAATTTCAAAACAACATTATCCTGAAAATTTATTTGTCTTACCCTACCTATACCATCTAATATTTGGGCATTGATGTTTGTTTACACTAACAACACAGCCCTATCAGCTTTATTTGAGTAGTATTTACCAGGTATATATTCTTCAACTAGGAGTTTTAAAATGTTATTTTGGTTTTCAACATCACACAGTGAACTTTTTTAAAGATATGATTTATACTTTCACTAGTGAATGTATTTTGATGCACTTATCCACCACCAAAAATGAAAACTCAGTGACAGAGTTAAAAACTAGAGAAACAGCATTAGGTCCCCTTTCATAACTCATGCTCATTATCTGCACTCTGTCTGCCTTTGTCTTTTAATGGTTAGCCTTTTTTTGAAATCATAAAATCCAATGTGAAGCTGTGCATGGCTAACTGTAACTGGATAGGAGTTCATTGAGCTGTTAGGTCTTGTTATTTTGGTATGTGATTTCTTTTTATTTGCAATTAATAATATCATTTATATTTTAAGAAAACATGATTTATTTTATTATTTTGTATATGTACATATGTGTGTGTATAAATGTGTGTGCATTTGTGTGTGTGTGTGTGTGGTTGCATGTGCCATGGTGCACATGTGGTAGAGACAATTTATGGAGTCAGTTCTCTTCTACCACCTTTATGTGGTCTCTGGTGTTGAACTCAGGTCACAAGGCTTGTGCAGCCAGTGCCTTTATCTGCTGAGCCATCTCGCCAGCCAGAATTTTCTTTTCAAGTCAAGTTTGAATCCTGGTGTGGTGGTTCATGCCTTTATTCCTACCAGTATCCCCCTACTTCTCTCTCTCACCTCAGGTTCTCCCAAGTTTAGGTTGTGAATAGTCTACATACTTTTATGTTTTTGAGGTTCCTTTGTATAGAATCCTATCACCTTTTTGCAAAGCCCAATTCTATTCATTTTCTTTCTGTTTTCAGATCAATCAAACACTATTCATTTTTCTTTTTTTCTATAAGCTTCCAAGACATAATTTATGCTATTTTACTTTTACTTTTCAATGTCTTTTTTTCTTCTTCTTTCAGGCTATTTAAAGAGAGAGGAGGGAGAGCTTAGATGACCTGGAGTACACAGAAATGGAGACATTGTGATTAAATCCTTGCTGGTGCTCTGATGGTCCCTCATTGTATGTAGCCTGTTTCTGGGTTGTATTGATTCTACCCTACCCAACTCCCTGGAAATAACTCTGGCTGCTTTAATTCTTTAACTCTTTGCCAACATTATTGGTACAAAGGGCATTTATCTGCTGACACTGATTAACTTGTGGGGAGTTGGGAAAAGATGTATCAGAGCAAGGTTGAGATTTTTTAAAAAAATACACCATGAAAACAAATGCTCTCTTTCTTTATTCTATAGGCCCTGGAGTTGCTGGCAGCCATTTGTCACTATGACATAATGCAGCTTATAGGTGAAACTGACACACAGAAGAGGAAAAAGTCAAAGAACTCCTCATTCCCAAACTGTACCCAAGGACTCACTCTCTGGACCTCAATCTCAGAGGAACCTAATTCAGTACCTTTCCTTATTTCTTAAACAGGGTTTTCATGGTTTTCTGTAGCTTATAGCACAAAAGATTCTAACCCAACCTGGAAGTAAAGAAAGGAGGCAGGGTATGTATCAAGTGCTTCTGCTAAGGGCTTAAGACAGCCTCATTCCAGAAGGAAATGAGTTAATATTTCATGGGACTCTTTAGTACATGTCTTCCTTATATCCCAGTAAGTTGCTCTGCTGTTTGTTTTAACTTAATTTTGCCTTACAAAACATTTTGAAAGTTATATTATGTTGACTACTGAGTTTTAATATTATACCTATAAACTTCAAATTAGCACATTTTAATTATATATCCTTTAGGAGACACTGCATCAAATATGGCATTTAATGCAGGGACATACTCATTTTACAGCCACAGATGCAGATGGACAAGGCTACATCAGCATGTGCTAGTTTTGCCTTCCATTATCCTTAATACCCCAAACAACAAACTCATAAAAAGAGAGGAGTTTGCGAAACCAGCCCAGTGAGATCCTCTGATGATCAGCTCTTCACCCATCTAACTGCATTTGTAAGAGCTAAAGAAATCAGGGAAAGGGGAGTGACTGCTTTTAGTGTAACAGTATAAAAAACCTTACTGAAGAAGGCAAGAAGAAAAAAAGTTGTCCGTGTCATCCTTTCCCAACTCCAAGAAATCCAGTGTATAGAAAGACATCTCCTACTGGGAAGACCTAAGAGAATTAAGTTCAAGCCTTAGAGTTGGAGCCTCATACTAGGTTCATGATGATGAATCACAGTGTTGGGAAAAGCTCTACCATCCTATATGTGAGCAAATCCCCAAACCCTGAGCTGCTGGAATTGTCAGGCTAGGTGGCTGATGGTACCTACTAATATTACTCCAACTTCAGGCACCAGGGGAAGTAGCAAGACTCCATATACTGGGGAGTGGGGTATATAAATACTAGCAAAAGGTTTTGGCTTAGAGGCCCTTGCTAGGCCCACCATGAGGAGACCAAGCTCCCAGCAACCGTTAGAAGCCCACAAACAAGGCAGAGTTCTTAGACAGAGGCTCTAGTTTGGTGTTAGCATTCACCTGAGCATTGACAGGACAGACTGGAGTTTCAGTGTGTCTCATGTAACCTGTAATCTAGAATTCAGTGCACCCATATCAGATGTGACTCAGGCTAGCATCCAGGTAGGAGGCCAGGAAACTATCTCCACTAATACTACTCCAGTCTTAGACAGCTGCAGACATTCCAACTACCAGGGAGAAAGGACAGCTAGACAAAAGACTCTGCCCTTGAACTTAGTTGTTGTGGGATGATAAACCTAACACTTGTCGTGTCTAACATCCCTCATTATGGTATATTCAAGTTAGTACTACTTTGTGGGGCATACATGGGCTGCAAAGAGGGTGCCGAAAGAAATTTAAATAAATAAAGCTTAAGCTTTAAGCTGTTTGTGCAGAGAGTGGATACAAATGGTACCAGAGGAAGTTAGTTTAAGCTGTTTGTGCAGAGAATAGATACAAAGGATGGCTAAAAAAAGTTAGCTTGGGTTGTTTGTATGGAGATTAAAGACAAATAGTGAGAAAGGAAGTTAGCTCAAGTTATTTATGCTAAAAACAGGAGATGATGTCAGGGCATTAAACAACTTGTAAATAGGGTGATCTTTAAAATGATTGGTTGGTTCCTTCATCCCCTCCTAGGGTTCTGAGGTTTTTCCGGGTATAAAAAAGACTTACTGCCTATCAATAAATGAGTTCTTGCTTGACTTGACTCCCCGCTGCATCTGATTGTCTCTGGGTAAGAGGGAGGCTGGGGAACGGCGAGCAGCGCGCATTTGTCTTTCCTCAGTTCCAGGCCACCTCTTCACAGGTGACCTAAGTTCCCGGTGGGGCAGGTCCCCCACTACTTGTGTCTGGTTTCAGTGCTCTTGAGCTACAAGTCTACCTCAGCAACAGACACTTTAATGATGTGTGGGCTTACGTCCTAACCCCAGTGTTATCAATGCTTCAGTGGCCTATGGGCTCAGGGTATGACACAGATTGACAGCATTGGTGGTGGTAGCCACAGACACAACATAGGAAACCAGGGGTGGGGATGCCCATCCACAGTGACTACCTAGAGCCAGGCAAATCATCCAGGCCTTGACTGGAGGCTAGTAACTGTGGCTAGGTTTGGTCTTCTCATGGACTCAGATAGATAGCTGTGGGACATGATACATTTTTTTTTTTAGTTACTCTCCTGGCTATTTCTGGACAATCATGTCACAAGTATATTTGGGACATGCCTGAGCTTAGAGTGTTCTATTGAACTGAAACAATATACCGATACTTTCTCCACAAATCTGGATTCAGGCAGCATCCAGTCCTGAGACTGTGGAAGTCACTATAGGCTTCAAAGAAGTTAGCCTGCTTAGAATTCCTGGGGAGATAGTTACAAAGCCAGCCTGAAAAGAACGGCACAAATATCCAGCCTTTCAGTGCACAGATGTTGTACACCAGCAAGCATTGGGAGCTTTCAGAAAACCAAGGCCTTATCTAATTAGGGGCCAGAAACTGACCAGGTGATAATCAGTATTGGAGAACACTCAAAGAATTTAAAGTGGCTTTTAATAAAACTAATGAGTTTGGAGAAAACACAAACATGCCACAATACTCTAACAGAGAAATGTAAAGCAGTGGAGGCAATTAAACAATCAAACAGATCCTTGAGCTGAAATTATACCCAACAAAATAAAAATGTGACAGAAAGCATCAACAGCAGAAACAAATGGGAGAATCAGTGGGCTCAAGGACAGACTATTTGAAAATACACAATTTGAGGGGGGAAATAATGAGGAAAACTTATGAGAAATTTTAGACAGTATTAGGACAAGTGTGAGTGATTGGAGATCAAGTAGAGCTTGAAAATGCCTAATGGGTTACTTACTTGGCAACCTTACCCAAAGAAGTAATACAGAAAACTTTTCAAAGTTAGAGAAGAATAAAAAATATCCAGGCACAGGAAAGCCAAATCTTGCCAGTCCAATTTAGCTTACAGAAGACGATCCTAAGGCATTGTGTAATCAAGCTCTCTATAGTGGAGACAAAGAAAATTCTCATGGCTGAAGAGATGAGAGACAAATGACACACAGGTGTATTCCAATTTACATACTCGTAGACTCCTTATCAGAAACTTTACAGGCCATGAAAGAGACTGGATCTTGTGGTACTGAAACACTGAGCTGAGAATCCTGTTCCCAGCATTTAGAAATGAAGGAGAAATAAAGACACGCACATGCCTTAGTTACTGTTTTCTGTTGTAGTGATAGTATCACCACCAAGGTAACTTATAGAAGCAAGAGTTTATGTGGGCTTTCAGCTCTAGGGGGATCCACCATGGCTGGGATCTTAGCAGTGAGTAGCAGTCATGGCAGCAGGAGGTTGAGATCATGTCTTCAAATGCAAGCTTGAAGCAGAAAGAATGAACAGGAAGTAGGGGGGCTATAAACTTTCAAAGCCCTTCCCCAGTGAAGTACTTCCTCCAGCAAGGCCGCGCCACCTACAGCACCAACAACTGGGGACCAAGCATTCAAATACCCCAGCCTAAGGGAGGAATTTCTCACTTAACCTACCACACCACACTAAGAAAAGCAAAGGAAGATACATGTGGAATGTTAAAGGAAGTTTATCAAATTAAGAGAAAGTGTTAGTAATTGATAAGAAGAAATCATGGGAAGGTTTAAAACTTACTGGTCAGAGTAATTACACAAACAACTTCACAACATATGCCCTAACATAATAGAAAATGGAAGATAGGAAGTTCAAATCCCGGAGATAAATTGATGGAAAATTACATTATTGTTAATATATTTTCTATTGTTCTTGAATTTGTTCACTTTGGTTATCTCTGTTGTCATATAAAATTGCTACACACATAGGCTGTTAGAGTGAAAATTAATTTTAAGGCCCATGTGTATCATGAAACAAAACTTTATAATAAAAACAATCCCAAAATTATAAGCAAGGAATTAAAACACACAACTATAGTAAATTGCTTAACCTGAGAAGAAGACTATATGGAAGAGAGAAAGGAAGAAAGCACCACTGAACAAGAGGAGTTACACACCACCTGGCCAGCATTCTTTTCCTGGATGTCATGAGGGACTAGTATCTTCTTCCTATTTACAGTCAGCCTGGCTTCAATTCTCCTTTCAGGTAAGAGCAATTAAGATACCAAATTATAGAGGTTGGAAAAGACAGTCAGTAATGAACACTGGCTGCTCCTTCAGAGGACCAAGTTTCTATTTCTCATGTTTGATTCCCATCTCCTATATGGTGGCTCACAACTGTCTATAACTCCAGTCCCAGAAGATCTGACACTGTCTTCTGGCCTCTTCATGCGCTGCATACTCATGGTACATAAATATGCATGCAAGCAAAACACCTGTACACATAAATTTTTAAATAAAATATGCCATAAGAATATACAGCAGATGACAACTAATATTCAACAGGTTGACCCACGAGATGAATAATTCTCTGATGGGGAGTCCCACCATCGGACTCCATGGAGTCACAGGCTGTGAATACCATTTGTTTCTGTCTGCGATTTTCTCATGTGCTACTCTAATTCTTCCCTAAAAAGAACTGCTATGGGACCCTTCCCACAGCTTATTGGTAGTATGTTTTCCACCTATTGGGCAAAATTTCTGTGGATTGACAGAAAAATTATTTCTTCTTATACTGTATAATTTTGGTGAATAAAATATGCTTTCAGTCAGGCCTTTGTTTCACAGCTTCAAGACAATTATATACAATTATGTAATTTAAAACTTCAGAGCAAATTTAAAGCAGACTAGTTGCCCCAGCAAATGAATCACACAAGGACAGATTTCCAGATGTCTGGTTATTGAACCAAGGTCAGATTTAAAGCAACTTTGGTGCCAGTTTCTTGCTTGCATAACAAGACATAACTCTCTACACAAACTCCTAATCTCAGTTTTATGATACAAGACTCAAGGTTCAGCCAACTAACTGTTTATGTTTAGATCCTGGGACACTTTAAGGTCACAGTCCCTCAAGAAAGTGTGGAGCACTCAAGTGTTGCATGCCTCCCTTGCTTTACAGCCTGCACACCAGGGAGCCTGGCTGACGGCCGAGCATTGCCATGGTTACTCACTCCCAACCATGCTGGCTGCCTGGACAGTGCAACAATCCAAGTCTGAAAACAAAACAAAACAAAACAAAACAAAAAACAAACAAACAAAAAAAAAACTAACACTTTTAAATGATAGCTTTAAATGGTTATCACACTTAGAAATACAATGCACAATTTCTCTGTTTTCTAGGCTCCCCAATAGTTTAACTTTTTAACTCCCTTTATGGGCTATCTCCTTAACAAGACAGCAAACTAGCTGGATCTTCCTTCACAGCCACAGCTGCCACACTAAGCAGAAAGCTGACAGTTTTTTTTTTTAATGTGTGTTATCAGAATGGCGCTGCTTCTTATCATTTATTCAAGAAATGAGATGTGACCATCATATGTAAGTCTTATGTTGTCTAAAGCTTTATTGTATATGAATTTCTAAATGGTCTTATTAAATTAAAAACAAAATTAATTTAAATTAAAAATTAAAAATAGGGGTGAAAACCTGAGAGATCAGGGAAATAGGAAAAGCCACAGTTAACATTACCTCACCAACTCCACAGCTTCCAAAGAGCAAGATACTTCCTGTCTACCCATGCCTGTATGCCTTGTTGCTCTGCCATCTGATTTGCTCTCTCTGTCCAGCTACATCACTTCCTCTTCCTGCCCAGCTCTGTCACTTCCTGTCTGTCTGTACAGACCTCCAGGCCTCCATGGTTAACTAGTGTTGAAATTTAAGGCATGTGCCATCATGCCTGGCTCTGTTTCCAGTGTGGCCTTGAACTCACATAGATCCAGACAGATCCCTGCCTCCTAAGTGATAGGATTAAAGGCATGTGCTAACATTGTATACTTTGTGTTTACTTAAAATGGTTGGCTTTTTTCCTCTGATCTCCAGGCAAGCTTTATTTATTAGAGCACAAATAAAATATCACCACACTTTATGTTGGGAATATATACAGCTGTGTAAAGACAGAGGAAGAAGATTTTTCAAGATGAAATAATAAAGAAAGTTACTATCAGAACACATGTGCTTTTTTCCCTAACCCCCCCCCCCCCGCCCGACTGCCCAGTTAAAAAGGTTTAGTCTCGCCATATTCATGGATATTTTGTAAACCCTGGGTGCAGTCTTGGAGCTGGTACTCTCTGAGACTGTAATAAATATGTCAAATTATAGGATTTCTCCTGATACTAATGTACAACAATGTTCAGTTTTCTGGAATCCTACCCCAAATCATGTAACATGACCCCAGATGCCATTAAGACTTTCCCAATGTCACCTTACTGGTGCATATAGTTCTTCATGAAGTATAGTCTCCGTCAGTGAAATGAGATTTTGACTCAATGGTTCAACCATAAGAGTGTTCCTGGCAGTCTTTGGCAAGGGAGTATTGATAGTATAATTTACACATTGATCGGGGGAAGCAGAAAGTTAATGTGTTGTTCTCAATAAATTAATCATCATATTGAAACCATATGCAGGATTTCAGTTGATACCATGTACAAGATTTCTATCACATATTTTACCCAAGGAAATGAATGATTTCAATTTGGCTCTTAAAACATTTCTGAAGGAAGTATATTCAATGGGTCATTTGAAAGATTTTTTTTGTGATTGCTAGCCTATTTCTTCTCACAATGACTCTTTCAAATGCCTTACAAAAACACATAACTATCAATGCTAGATTATCCAAGCTTAAAAGGGTTTGAGGTTATCTCTCAATGGTTTTCCATAATAACAATGAGATGTGTTCCCAGGCTAGAAAGGATGAGCTGTGGTCTGTCAAAATTTTTATCTTATTTACACCTACTCACACCCAGGGCTATGTCAGGCTACCTACACTCTTATGCTACTTTCTGCCCCTTTACTTGGTGGTCATGGTCATGAGTATGTTGTCAGAGTAAGGCTGGTGTGAGGGTTTGTGTTGGTGCTGACACATAGCTGGTAGACACTAACACAGGCAAAATAATATGTCTTAGTTTAAAGTAAAATAAAAAAGATTCAAGCATACATTACAGAGAAGGACAGCCCCTGCCTCCAGCCAAACTTCCTACTCCCTGCAGTAAGTGGCCACTCTGTAGACCTAGTCTTGGTGTTTTCCTAAAACATTCTTTATATCTCAGGCAGAATATACAAAATCTATTGCTTTGTATACAGTCACTGTTTGAATTACTTAATGAAGGGAAGGAAATGTATCAATTAAACTAATTGGGTTGGTTTTTATTTGTTCTTCAATTTGTTCTAATTACATACCTTTCTTTTAATACATATTAGAAATTCAGCACTGGTCAATTGCCTCATAATAGTAAATAATGATTTATTTTTGCACACATTATAATTTTATCCTCTTTAATCATAACAAGCCCATGGCCTTTCACAGGCAGCCAGTTCTAATCAGCTCTGAACATGTAGCTCACTTATTAAAGCAGTGTTACCTTGATTTCCCAGGCTTGCTTGATTTCTACCAGTTAAAAATACTTTTAGAGGCCTGGTTTCTTTAATAGGGAATAGAGACCAAACTCCATGTGTTAGTGTCTACATTAAGCTTTTCCCCATGGGCTTCAGGTCAGTGCAGTGACTTGGATGCTATTAATGTGACAGATGCATAATATTAAACTTTTAGATAGAACTCTTTCATTTGAAATCTTTCAGTTTCTTGACCTTTTTCCTTGATCAATGTTAAGAGTCCATTATTTTTACTTATTACTTTTCCCTTTTCCTGTAAGTTTGATGTTATATAATGTGATTAGAGGTTGTATATGAATGTATACAGACATAAGTATATAACATTATTCTAAGTTAAATTTCTTTACAGTGTTCCCTGACAATAGCACTGTGTGTCTAAAAACATCGTTTTGCAAATCTCCTGTAATTATTAGACAGAATATACACAAAAGACCAGGCCATGACATTATAGGAATGTCTAATTGTAAAAATTAATGCTGAAGTAATTTAAATGGTAAAGTGCTATTATTTTCCATGGTTTTGAGATGGAGGAAACAATAAGCTGTAGCCCTGAGGATTTTGTGACTTTTTTAAGATACAATTATTTTGTTATTTTTCCAGACAGTGTATCATGGATTCCCGGTTGGCCTCAAACTCATTCTGTAGCTGTGGATGACCTTGAACACTTAATCCTCTTTCTTATACCACATATGCCACTTATTTAAAGTACATAATTCAGTGTTTCTTGGGATACCAGAGTTGTACAATCACCATGAAGACACATTTTGGAACATGTAATTACCTCACAATAGAATCTTACACCTACTGCATTCATCTTACCTTCCCCCACCAGCACGAGAAACCTCAGCCTTGGTCACTAATCTACTCAAAACTCATATGAGAGTCTCCATTTCTGGGCATTTCATATAAGTGTGATTGTACATTTAATACTATATTTTAAAGTGTCAGCCATTTAATTGCATAAATCATTTTTCATGATTGAATAATATCTATTGTATAGCTATAACATATTTATTTATAGTTTTGGGATGGCTGCACATTTTTTAAAGACAGGATCTTACTGTGTAGCTCTGGCTGCCTTGAAACTCAGAGATCTACATGTCTTTCTGTCTTCTGAGTGCTGGGATTAAAGGTATGCACCACTACACCTGGCTATGTTTGTACCTTTTATTTATTGTGAATAATGATGCTATGAGATCCATGTACATTTGTTTTGTGTGACATACATTTCCAGTTTTCTTGAGTATGTGTGATCATTTTAACTGTCAGCTTGACACAATCTAGAATTTCCTGGGAAGGGAGTCACAGTTTAGATCAGATTGGCCTTTGTGCATGTCAGCGAGGGACTTCTTAATTACATCAATGAAAAGGCTGCCGACCATGAGCAGCACTATCCCATGGTTTGGATCTTGGACTGTGTAAGAATAGAAAAAAATAAAAAAAACAAGCTGAGTATAGGCACACATGTATTCATTTCTGTCTTCTCTTTACTGTGAATATGACTCATTGCTTCAAGTTCCTCCCTGATTCTCTCTCAGTGATGGACTCTAATCTAGAGTTATAAGCCAAATATACCACTTCTTCCTCAAAGTTGTTTGTGTCCAGGTAAGTTGTCACAGCAACAGAAATGAAACTAATATAGCATGTATACTCAGGAGTGCAGCTTCTGGGTCCTGTGGTAGCTCTATTTATAACATTCTGAACAGCTGCTAGATTGTTTCCACCATGGCCTGACCATTTTACACTCATCTGAGGGGGATTTGAGTGTGCTGCAGTTACCTACCCTGTGATTTGGATGTGGATACATTTTTTTGTTTCCCTTACTTTCAGATAATTGACATAAATGAACAATAAACACTCAAAACCAACAAGAATAAAAACTAATATAACTCTTCTGCATCATGCCTAAGAGACCTGTGTAGCATCTACCTGGCATTAGATTCCTCCATTCCTCCCTTGCCTTACTAAGTAATAATTAGAGAGAATAATTGTACAAAACCAGAAAGACTCCATGATTGCCATAAGCTCTAGGGTACTATGTTATATTACTTGTAGAAGATGTACCAGATCCAGGAGGCATGAGTACTGAGTAAGAACTGAAGGAAGCTGAGACCAGACTGGCTACTCTTTGGAAATTGTTGCTTAAGTATGCTTTTAGAACTTTGTTTATCCCTCAAAGATTATAAAATTTTAACACATTTTCTTTTCTTTTTAAGAATTCTAGATTTCTAAGAAGAATATCAAATCCCACATTAATTTTGAAATGCCCACATTTCTATCCTTCTTGTTTTTGAAAAGCTCTTCGGAGCTCTGGGAGTGTCAGAAGCATGTGACTACACTTAACTTAGATAATACATCCTTGGTAGATAGACATCCAATCTGTATGTCCATGTAGCTTTTTACTCAGTTAGGTGGGCATCTTTATGGACAAATTCTTACAAACATGGGGGTTGAAGAAGACAATCCTTTAAAAGACCATGATGACACCTTCAAAACTGTTTCTGTCTCAGTGGAAACTCTTTGCAGAGACCTATAATGAACCAGCCCAGGCCACTGAGTCATTGACTATTCTTTCAAGTGACTGATAGTAAACATAGCTAACTGTAATACTAATGTGAGTATGCCCAGCTTTTGTCCACCACCTTTAAATTGAGCATGCTTAGAATTGTCCAGCCCTACATGTACTTACCTATAATATGTGTAGACACTGTGATACAATCCCATGCACTCTTTCTTCAGGAATACCATGGCTTTGTAATAACTCCATGCTCTTCCTACTTGCTGTGAGTCAGAAACCTCGTTCCACATTTACCTACTCACTGTGCTTATTGGCTTTACTTTCATCAAGATTTGGAACCCAATTACTTTAGTTATACAGGGGCTGCCTGCTAAAGTTATTTTGATGGCTAATATATTTCTTTCAGGACCTTTTCTATTACTGAAAACATTCACTTTTGAATGGACTAAGGATGTATCTCAGTGGCAGAATACTTCCCTAGTATTCTTGAGGCCCTGAGTGTGATTCCCTGATACCAGAAAGGGAAAAAGAAAGAAAGAAAGAAAGAAAGAAAGAAAGAAAGAAAGAAAGAAAGAAAGAAAAGAAAAATCCAAATAAAAGCAGAAAAAGAAAATAGCTTAGGAAGAGAAAGGCTGAATAGAGGTGCTCAGTGCATGATTCTGCTATAGTAAGGGCAAGGAACACAGCATTGCAAGGAGAAAGATTGAGAGAAAAGTCTGAAAGTCAGCATAAAGCTTAGTAACCCAAATTAAGCATGGTAAATGTCAGTTGCAACCTCATCTCTTGCTTCCTTGCTGGTTGGAGGTAGGGGTGGGTGAGGAGCAGAAGGAGAATGGGAAAGTAGCAGTGACCTCAATCATAGCAGCCCACCTGCAGCTCCAACTGTAGGAGAATTACACAGTCCTCACAGGTTTTATAAATCCAATGTAGGTAGCTGTTTAAGTTAAAGAACAATTGCTTTGCTCAAAAACAAGGAACTCATGCCCCAAAGCCAACCTGCAAGAACAGCCTCTGCTAGATATCATTCTGCTCTGGAACAAGTATGGGCCCGTGTGTTGCTAGAAGCCTTGACCATGTGCTTGTCCCATGGGGAAAAGAAATACCCCTCAAGGTCATACAGGTTCAAGTCCAAAGACTGTCATAGACACAAGCAGAATACCATGAGTCCCATTAGCACTTGCCTTGCTAGAAGAAGGGAAGCTCTACTCCCTAGCTTACAACCTCAGGACTATGGCAGCTGGTTATAAAACTCCAGCACCATCCACACCTTTGCTTGGAAACTGAGGCATGTTCCAAGTACACCCTATAGATCCAGAAACACAACTATCAGTTTTCCAAGCCCTGAAACAAATGTGCTTACTAGGTATCAGGTAGAGATACCTATTACCAGCCACCAGATATGTAGGACCTAGGGAAGTTCTTGTTTCCAGGCATGTAGGACTACATCCACTGGTGCAAAAAGTTACAGCATCAACTGTGTCAGATCTGTGAAAAAGTTCATAGAACCCTTCAGCTCCAGGATGTAAACTATGAGTGCTTGAAATCTAGCACTTGTTTCACTTGCCCCACAACAACTAGGGAAGGTCTTAGCCACAGCTCAAGGCCTTAGGCCTACGATTCTGGTACATAAAGTGTTACCAAGATAAAATCTCACTTATGTTCTGCAGTTCCAGAGGCATGATTACCAATACAAAGAGCCTTGTCCTCATCACCACTTGTCACTCATGAACTAACTTTGTCATTTAGGTCCTACAACTTCAGATATAGAAGGTAAAAGCTCCAGTATCACCATATTCAACCCATGAGACCTAGGCAAGGTGACAATCACATGGAACGACAATCACAGGAATATGTATACCCATGTTACAGCCTAGTGTATATATATATACCTATATATACCCTGGGGAGTTTTGGGAATCTTCTTCATAGCACATGTACTGAGTACCACATCTGTTGGTATAAAAATTCTTGGTATTACTTATGGTGTTCTTTGGATCTGGATACAGCACCACGTATAGTCCTAAAATTTGGAAGAGTTGAAACCATTGTTATAAGCCCATGTATCACCTAAAATTACCCTGTAGGACCTGGGCAAAGATCGTCTTCACACTCCTCACTTTATGGCTGTGGTTATAAGTGTCACAGAAACCAAAGTAACTTTGCTTGTCTTGTGGGCTGTCAGTAAAATCCCATCTTATTTTGTAGTTCCAGAATTGATGGGACAACAGGCCTAGGCATCACTCACATTCATCATGAGGGGTCTGGTGATGGTCTCATTTACATACTGTGGGTTAGGGGCTATAGCTGCTCCTTAGTAATCTTTGGAATCACTTATGAATGGTTCCATGAACAGAGCCTATGAACAGTGCTGTGGGATGTCTTTCTATATGCTGTGAATATATGTTGCTCTGATTGGTTGATAAATAAAGCTACATTGGCCTGTGGCAAGGCAGTTTAGAGGCAGTTGGAAAATCCAGACAGATATAGGGGGAGAAGAAAGCAGAGGAGAGAGATGACAGCCTGCTGCCAGGAGAAGCAAGATGTGAAAGTACTGGTAAGCCTTGGAACACTTGGCAACTTATAGATAAATAAAAATGGGTTAAGTTATAAGAGCTAGCTAGCAAGAAGCCTGCCAAAGGCCATGCAATTAGTTATTAATATAAGCCTCTGAGTAGTTATTTTATAAGCGGCTGTGGGATCTCAGGCCAGGCAGGACCAGAGAAATTTGGGACTGCAGGGTGGGCAGAACCGGAGAAACTTCTGGCTACAGAACAGACTCTGTATAATCTGTCCCATCAAGACTGACAATTGTTGCCATAAGCCCAGTACCTTCAGAGCTTCATATGTGGGTCCTGGAGAATGTGTCTTTGGAAACCTATGTTAACTGCAAACTCATCTAGTTAGTTCCATGAACTGTAGCAGACTATTATAAAACTCAGAAACACTGCTGATGTGGACCAAAACGGAAGGAATCAAAGGATACTTCTGAGCTCACCTATATTCAAAGTCAAAGCACTTGATGCTTTAAACCTCATCTAAAAATATCTTACAAAATCTATTCTGCAAAGGTTGAAGAGGTGACTGTTCTTACACAGACATCCTTATGGACACTTGAGAAATGTGATACTTCTCAAAGAAAAGATAATTATTTCTAAGTAAAGTCTAGTTTAAAGGACACCTATGGAATGTATGAAAAGGAATTCCAACTAAATCCAAGGGAATTTCAGCAACATGCAAAGGAAAATAGATAGAGTATAAATTAATTCAAAAAATAAATGAGAAATTCACCCAAAAGGCAGAAATCATAAAAAGAAACCAATGTGAAATCATGAAGTTAGAATCTTAATCAAGGAAATGAAAATATCATGAAAAGCTTATACCACATAGCAGAAAAGGTGGAAGAAAGAAGCTTTGAATTTGTGGATGAGGACAGAACTTTTGAGCTAACACAGTTCAAAAAGAAAAAAAAATAAAATGAAGAAAGCCCATGAGGTTTATAAGACTCCATTAAGCAAAGAAATGTTTCCCTGAATAGAATCCCAGGGGGAGGAAAAAAGAACATATGCTTGGAAAACCTATTTTATAAAATCAGAGCTGAAAAATACATCCAAAATTTTACAAAAGAAATTGATGCCCAGATATAAGAAGCTCAAAGGACTACAACTAGTTTCAACCCCAAAATACCATCACCCAAGGAATATTACATAGTTCAACTGTCAAGGGCTCCAGATAGAATTCTAAAAACCAGCAAGGAAACTGCATCAAGTCAGATATAAGGGGGTAAGACTTACAGCAGGTTTCTGGGCAGAAACCTTAACGGCTAGAAAGAGAGTGTGTGGCTTATTCAAAGTTCTTGTGTAAAACAAAACTGCTAATTAAGCATACTATATCAAGCAAAAACAAAAACAACAAACAAACAAAAATTTTAGGGATGATAGAGAAATAAATATCTTTCTCAAATTAATAGAGCTGAAGGGAATCATCACAGACTATCTAGTCACTAAGTGGAGTATTATACTAGAAACAAATGTTGATAAAAATGATCATGCTTGATATGCCATGGTAACATATGGGTATACAAACCATAATGCAAGAAAAGGTAAGGAAAAGAGAAGATCAAACTCTAGTGTGACATAAACCCACCACATCACAGACATAAACAGTGAGGTAGAAAGGAATACATAATTTATAAAACAAGCGGAATACAACAAAATGATGGGAGGAAGTTCCTACCTGTCAACAATAACCTTGAAACCAGAGACATGAACATGAGAAGGGAAAAGATGTGTCAAAGAAGATGGGAAGGAAAATAGGAGACATGTGATAAGAAAGCAGAAAGAGGACTACTGGGAATAGAAGGGTATCAGGGGTAGAGGAATAGGGAGGATCATAAAAAAAACTGTATTAAAAATGTTATAATGAAACATAATACTTGGTATGCTAATTAAAAGTAAAAATTAAAAATAGTAACCTTGAATGTAAGTGGGTTATATTTACCAGTCAAGAGACACAGCTTGTCTAAATTATGTTATTTTAAAAGAATACCTATTTATATGCCACTTATAAGAAATTCATGTGGCTGGTAAAACTATACATAGACTAAAATGAAAGGTTTAAAAAAGGGAAAGGTGTATATAGAAATCAAGAGTGAGTATGGCAAGCCGTACTCATATCAGAGAAAGCAGACTTTATATAAAAACTGGTGAGAGAAACAAAATTCACTATATATTGATAAAGGATCAACTCGGCAAAAAATACAAATGTTCTCAGTATCTGTAGCACCTTGAGTCTCTTGAGTTTACAGTTGAATACTTAGCCCTAAATAGGTAATTTGTATCGTCACTTGTAAGGCCCAGGGAAATGGTAAAAGAGGGGATGTAAGGAGAATAAGAGCAGGATGATAGGGAGAAGGGCTATCAAACAATGCTGCTTTTGGGCATGGTACATCCATTGCAAGCATGAGTCAGCATCATCTGAGGTTGCCACTACTGGGCATGCATAAGCCTGGGGCTTTCATTAGTTGATCATGGATCACAGTGGGGCTCAAAGGGCATTTCCTCTCCCTGATGTAATATTAGCTAGTGGTTGATTTTGAGAGAGTGGTGGTAATTGTCTTCAGTTATGTGCAGTGATGAGCCTACTAGGTTACAATGGACAGTTCCAAATCCTTGGGTACATAACTGGAACTTCTTAAATTCAGTGAGTCACAAAATAAAACAACCAAACCAAGCCAAAACAACACAACATGAATGTGAGAAAGGGGCTTGCCATGAAACAGATGGGGGATTGATATGGAGCAGGAAGGAGATTAAGAGAGAATTGGAGGTGAGAGTAGCCAGAATGTATTAAATAGACAAATGAAGTTCCCAAAGAACAAAAATAATTAATGATAAAAATAAATACATATGTACAAAGCAAATATTATTTGATCTGGAGAGAAAATAGTTTCTTAAAGGGACTTTAATATCCCATTTTCCGTAGAAGGCAAATTATACAGATGGAAAATCATCAAACTAATCTTGAACTACTATCTAAGGCAAACAAACTTAGAAATATTCATAGAGCATTTCTTCAATTGCATGATATACATTCTTTTTTCCAAAAGCATGTAATATTCTCTAGAAAGCAATGTATTTGGCCACAAATCAAACATTAATTTTAAAAGTTTAAGTCATAACATGTCTTAGACCATAATGAAGCAAAACTGTATTAGAATAACAAGAGTAGAAGCATAGAAATTAAATTGTAGGCTCAAGAAACTAGACATCAACAAATCTAAACAGAGAATTCTCAACAAATCAAATGGCTAAAAATACTTTAAAAAAGTTCAATATCCTTATCCATCAGGGAAATGCAAATCAAAAGGACTCTGAGATTCTTTCTTACACCTGTCAGAATGGCTAAGATAAAAAATACAAGTGACAGCTCATGCTGAGAGGATATGAAGCAAGGGGAACACTGCTCCATTGGTGGTGGGAGTGCAAACCTATACAGCCACTATGGAAATCAGTATGACTGTTCCTCAGAAAACTGGAAATCAATTTACCTCAAGACCTAACTGTACCACCATTTGAATATACAAAATGGTGCTCCATCTTATCACAAGGACACTTGCTCAACTATGTTCATATCAGCTTTATTTATAATAACCAGAAACCAGAAACAACTTAGATGTCCTTCAGCTGAAGAATGGATAAAGAAAATGTGGTATACTTATACATTTACATATGTACTCACATGATAAAAACAATGACATTATGAAATTTGAAGGTAAATGAATGGAACTAGAAAAAAAATCATTCTGAGTGAGGTAACACAGACACAGAAAGACAAAATGGTATGTACTCACTCATAAGTGGATATTAGCTGTTAAGTAAAGGGCAATCATTCTATAATTCATAGACTCAGAGAGGCTAAGTAACAAGGAGGACTCAAGGGGGAGACACATTGATCTCCCTGAGAAAAGGAAATAGAATAGATATCACAGATACACTGGGGGCTGGTGGGGATTGGAATTGGAGGGATCAGGTGGGGCAGTAGAGGGAGAGAACAGTGGGAGAGATGATGGGCCAGCCATCTTCTGCAACTAGGCAAGACTTCCAGTGGTAGGACTGGGACATCAACCTAGCCACAAAACCTTTGACCTACAATTTGTCCTGCCTGCAAGATGTGCTGGGGTAATGGAGGTACAGAACTAGTGGGAGTGGCCAACCAATGAGTAGTCCAACTTGAGGCCCTTGTCAGGAGTGAGAGCTCATGTCTGACACTGGCCAAAAATAAATAAATAAGTAAATAAATAAATAAATAAGTCAATGAAGTGATTCATAATGATATTCTGCTATATTCATAGATTGAAGTCTAGCCCAGTCATCATCAGAGAGGCTTCATCCAGCAACTGGCAGGAGCAGATACAGAGACCCACAGCCAAACATTAGGCAGAGCTTGGGGAACCTTGAGAAAGAAGGGGAGGAAGGACTATAGAAGCCAGAGGGGTCAAGGACACTGCAAGAGTACAGACCAGAGAATTAACTAAGCAGACCTCAAAAGGGCTCACAAAGACTGAAGTTATAACCAAAGGGTTTGTATAGGTCTGGGCTAGGTCTTCTGCATGTTTGTTATGGTTTTTTAGCTTAATGTTCTTGTGGAATTCCTAACAGTGGGAGTAGGGGGTATTTCTGACTCTTTTGCCTACTGTCTGGACCCTTTTCCTCATACTAGGTTACCTTATCCAGCTTTGATATGAGAGTTTGTGCCTAGTCTTATTGTAACTTGTTATGCTGTGGTTGGTTGATATCATTGGGAGGCTTTCTCTTTTGTGAAGGAAAATGGAGGAGGAGTAGATTTGGGGGAGAGGTATGTGTAGAGGACTGGGAGGAGTATAAGGAGAGGAAACTGAAGCCAGGATGTAATATATGAGAGAAGAATAAATAAGAATAAATAACAAAAAATAAAACACCAATAAAATATATTTGTACCAAAAATTTGGAATGAAATCATGTGTTCATAGATCAGAATGATGCATATTGTTAGAAACAACACATTATACAAAGTGATCTGTCTGTCTACATAATGGAAATCCCATTTAAACACCAATGACTTTACAGATAGAAAGGATTTGTTAAGGTTCATATAGAATCATAAAAGATCCAGAATAGCCAAAGTGATCCTAAGGTGTGTGTATGTGGGTTAGGATGCTTCATAATATCTGACTTCAAAACATAATAATAAAAAAACTATGGTAACCAAAACAGCATGGTACCTACATAAAAGTAGACACAGACCACTGGAACAGAATGGAGAAGCCAGGCATCAATCCCTATTTGTAGAAACAAAACATAGTAAGTGCCAGTGCAGGGGTAGGGAAAGAGGAATACTCCTTGCTTGGTAGAAATGCAAATTAGAACAGTTGTAGTGGAAGCAGGCATGAAGATTCCCTGTTATGGAATATTTGTACACTATGTGAATTAAGATATGTTGCTGTGATTGGTGTAATAAAAAGCTGAACAGCCAGTAGCTAGGCAGGAGGTATAGCCAGGACTTCTGGGCAGAGAAAGAGAAACTGGGAGGAGAAATATAGATGCACAATTTTGCCAGCAGACATGGAGCAAGTCAGATGTGTCATTCTAAGAAGTAACTGAGCCACATAACAGAATATAGATTAAAAAAAAACAGGTTAATTAAGTTATAAGAGCTGGTTGGGAGAAAGCCTAAGCTAATGCCAACCTTTTATAATTAATAATAAGTCTCTAGCTCATTATTTGCAGGCTAACCGTCCAAAGATAGTGGAACAAGCAAGCTTGCTACATTTGGTGCCCAACGTGGGGCATGTAAATCCACATAGGACCTGAGAAAGCTAAAAAAACAAGTTCCAACACAGCTTCATGGTGACTGAGGTTTATGGTGCTCAGCATACAGAGGTACTGCCCCTTTAATACAGCTGAGTACTTGAGCAGCCTGTGGGCCACTGGGACAGGAGACTAAGTAGAAATGCCTGCCTTAGTGCAGACACAATTTTCCACAGCTGGGGCAGGTAAATGGGGCTCCAGGGCAGTACTCACCAGCCTGAGGCTAGGCTCACAGAACCAAGGGGGGCACAGCCAGCCACTAGTGCATTGTCTGCTAAGCCGAGCTTTGCAGCAGTGGCCTAACATTTTAACATTTGGCTCACATGGTCAGAGGAGGCTGCAGATGTGCAGAAAGCAAGGTTCAAGCTGAGACAATCTTTGAACTGGTTACAATGTGCTTAAAAAGGCACTTAGATGCTGAAGAAAGAAAAAGATGGGTATAGACAGTCATAGAAAATTAAATAGTTTAATAATAATAAAGTCTTTAAAAAGAGAATAAAGTAGTATAAAAGGAAAAAGCCACATAAAGATGGGAAATGCACAGGATGTCTGGATCCTATATGGTGCTTTATTGACTTTGAATTTTTTAAGTTCTAATGAAAAAACAATAGCTGCTAAGAGACATTGGCTTATGAAAACTGCTAAATTAACCCAACCTATATATTTTAAGAATGTCTTAACTTCAGAATGGAAGTCAGAAAATATGTCGTGTTGTGGGAGAGATTTTGCTTTTATTTCCACAGTAAGCAAAAAGCTATAGATTTCTTCAAAATTAATATAGACAAGATTTGATCAGGGGAGATCTCCTGAAAATCTCAGCTATAGACATGAAGAAAAAAAAAGAAGAAAAACTACAAGACAGGTGACATATACACTGATCCCTCTACATGGGAAGAACTCTGAGACTGGATGAGACATGCTAAATCTTGTTGGCTACAGAGTCCTCATGACAATTTGGTTATATGGTCCAAACAGACTTATAAAGTTAACAGATGCCTTCTACCTGCTCACACATAGAACAAAAAAATCATCAGAACACTGCACATTCCATACTTGTATTAATACACACATATACATATATGTCACCTTTAAAAGTTGGTTTGCTTTCAGAAAATATAAAGGACCAGACACCAATGAAAACAAGTAACCCAGGTGATTCAGCCTCATAGAATGCCTCCATTGCAGTTTCCTCAAAATTCTGCATTTAGAACAACTTCAAAGCTACTAGCTGAGATGGTCCAGCCTCACAGACTACCCAGTCATGACTTCAGATAAGCTCTACATTTTCCCATCATACAGAGACTAAATAAAACATAGCTACCTCTCCCAGGTCTTGACCTTGTCCCTACTTTCTCAAGGTCCACTAGAGAAGCCATGACTCCCAGATAATAGGAAGCAGTCTAGAAAACATGATACCCACATTCCCAAGAGGTAGAGTGGGTGGTTTTTGGTCATGCAGCATATTGTGCATGTTTATCTTCATTTAGGGCGGTTGGTTACAAGTTGTTGTCGGTCATGGTCAGGAAGAAAGCTGAGCAAAGGAGATTAGATTCAGGCATTTTGTTCTGAAAAGAAAAGGGGACTATGGAAATGATAGGACAAAAGGGTAGATTATTGAATCTACTTTTAAGCCAAAAAAAATCTACTAGTCTTAAATATTTTACATTGGTATGGGTTTTTTTTATATAATACAAACAGTTATTTTTGTCATACTGTATATATGTTTCTGGTCTTGTTTAAGGTACTGTACCTATACAGCTCATTTAATAATGTAATGTAAATTTCTAGTCCTTGAAAACTATTATTACAAACTATTTAAGTTAATTAAGAAATGCAGGTTAACAGTAATCTGTAACAATCAAACTTGTAGTCATGTTACATATACATTTAAGATCAAGCAGAGATATAGGCAGTCTTCAAACACATCAGAGACCTATAGAATATGGCATTTAAGATGTTTTAATAACATAAGTCTTTTTATGACAGTGAGACATATATGCTCCTGGCAGCACCAATCAACTTCAGATTATGGGCATCAAAGAACCTCCATGTGAAGTTTGCTTTCATTATGGCAAAGTTAGTCACTGGACAAGAAACTGCCCTTGCCTTAACTGCTGACAGTATGTTGTCCAAATTGGGCAAGCAGGACACAAAAGAAAGTAATTGCTGAACTTTGGCAAGACAAGGCAGGTCAGTCCTTCAAAATTCCTACTTCACAGAAAAGTCTCTCAAATATTCTAGGCCTGTAGGCCAAAGATGGATGCCTCATCATTACAAAAGAACCTTGGGTTACAGTCCAAGCAGCCAGCTGTCTCTGTCATTTCTATAGTTTTGGAAGTTGTTTGCTCTGCACTTTCTGTTTACTTAAGCAATATTATGTCCTTCTCATGTCTTTGATGGTGTTGAAGAATAAATAGCTATGGTTACAGTTTCTCCTATTACTAAATTCAGAAAAGAAACTCACAAAAGAGATGTACAGTGCATATGGTTAAGAGACATAAAAGCTGCCGGGCGGTGGTGGCGCACGCCTTTAATCCCAGCACTCGGGAGGCAGAGCCAGGCGGATCTCTGTGAGTTCGAAGCCAGCCTGGGCTATGAAGTGAGTTCCAGGAAAGGCGCAAAGCTACACAGAGAAACCCTGTCTTGAAAAACCAAAAAAAAAAAAAAAAAAAGAGAGAGACATAAAAGCTTAAGTTGTTATCTAAGAATATGTTTTAAGTTGTAAAAAGATATTTTTAGGGTGGAATAAAAGTTATCATAGAAAGTGACTTAGGTATAAAACTTTGGACTCATTAAAACAGGATAGATAATATAGTACTTTCTCTGAATTTGCCAAATGCAAATGGACTGGACATTGTGAGTGTAATTCTTAACTGGTAATTGTTATTATTGCATATTTTACCATGTTAGAATTAAAAACCTTTTCTTTATATTTAGACAAAAAAGGGAAATATTTTGGGACATTTTTATACTGTGTGAAGTTGTATTGCTGTGATTGGTGTAATAAGAAGCTGAATGGCCAATAGCTAGGCAGGAGGTATAGCTGGGACTTCCACATAGAGAAAGAGAAACTGAGAGGAAGAATCTAGATGCGCTATTTCACCAGCAGCTTTGGAGTAAGTTGAATGTGCTATACTAAGAAGAGGTAACCCGAGGCATGTGGCAGAATGTAGACTTAAACAATATGAGTTAATTAAATTATAAGAGCTAGTTGGGAAAAAGCCTAAGCTAAGGCCAAGCTTTCATAATTAATAATAAGTCTCTGGGTCATTATTTGCAGGCTGACAGTCCAAAGAAAGTTCAACAAGAAAGCTTGCTACAGTTTCTCAGAAAACTAAAACCATAATGTCAACATGATTCAGTTGATCTCACTTCTGTTTCCAGCAGAAATAATATCCCACACAAAAAGGCCCTAATACTCCTGTGTTTCCTGTAGGCACCTTCCATAACAGCAAAAGCCCAGCTGCATAAGAAGATCGTTGAGTGAAATAAGCCAGACCCAGAAAGACAACTACCATATGTTCTCACTCACTTGAGGAAACAAAGTAGTTGACTGTGGAGAAAATTAATGGGATAGTGGTAACTGGAGACTGAGAAATGGAGGGAAAAGCAAAAATCTAAGTAAAGTTGTACCAAATACAGAGAGGAAAGAGGAATTCAGGTGTTCCAGCACATTAGGATAACTATGGGTCAAAAAAATGTATATTTCAGTTTGTTAAACTCTGAGTTTCCAAAAGCTAATATTTGAAGGAATGAATTACTACACATGGTATAGACATATCAAACTACTATAATATATCCCAAAAAAGTGTATAAATATTATGTCTCCATCAGGAGGAAAATATCTTTCTCTATCAATTAGTAAGAATAGAGTTCTATATTTCATTAAAGAGGTCACCACAGGAAAGTGTCTTTTTACTGTATTCCTAATAACAGTGCTCAAATACATTTGAATTACTCAATGAATCAGTTTATGAGCTATTGTGAGATGTCAGTAAATTAAGGTCTTGTTTTAAATGCAAACCATCACTTGATATTTTTTTGGCTGTTTCTAAAAATCAAAGCCAGCCTCAAAAGAGTGCAGTATTGCCACCATTTTTAGCAATTCAAAACTGAAGAAATTGCACATGTCAAATGTAGTTGCTAAAGGGAAGTTCCTAATGGGTGATGACTTTGAGCAATCGCAGGATCATTAGAATAAATCTGTAACCTCTTTCACAGTGATTGCCTTCGAGGAGACTCTGTGTTCCTGTGTCTAAGCTGTGATATGCTTGTTCAAGAAGAGTTGCACCTGATAGAGTTCACAGACTACAGTTTACAGAAGCTGAGAGCAAGCATGAAGAAAGGAATGGTTTTCCCAGTCTGCCGACTGTGATGAATCTGAGATACAGAAAAGGCTCCTGGGATTTTAGAGACTAAAAATTAAAAAACAGTATATAGGCATAAGTGGAAAACTGCTCTCACAGGTGCAAAAGGGAACATTCAACAACTCTTGAGATTTTTAAATTAATGGAGAAAATGACTGATTAGCATGTGACTGATTATGAAAGCATTTTTGGTTCAATGGAAAGCATTCCGGACTTGGGTCAGAAGCCATGCTCACTTCCCTTCTCTCTGACACAAAAACAGCATGAGCCTGGGATGGCCATGTGATCTACCTGTGCTGACATGCTATTTTGTACAGACCCATATTCACCCCTTGTTTTATCACTGTTAGCCATTTCCATATTTTGTTTCATTCTCCAGCTCTAGATATTTCAAGAAAGCCATCTTAATCTTTTCATCATCACATTTTTATTTTTTGAGAAGAGATTGGTACAAAACAAGCACAGAGCTGCGAAAAGCAGTGTGATGGAAGTATTTGGGGGAAATGTAACAGTCATAGGCTGTTTTTGTTAAAAATAAACATAAAATCAGAAAACGGAGTTTTAATAAAGGAAATAATGAATAAAAATCTCACCTTTATATTTAAATGCTTGGTTCATGTCCAACATGTTGGCATATTAGAATGTCTTTCCTGTTGTGATTACAGCCAGTGGAGGGGTTTGCTAACATAATTTTTATTTGTTACACTTAGAATCATACTGGTATGTTCATGAATACCCCATGTTGCAGCAGGCTTTTCAACTTGTCACTCCCTAATACGGTTTTGTTGTGAAAAGATTGGATTTAATAACTTATCCTTCTTAAGTAACTTCCATGCAATTCTTTTCTTTAGTCCCTTGTGCTCTAGTGGAGAGAACTGCTATCTCCTCTTGACTTGCAGTTAATTTGAGTCATTACTCAGTACTGAAGAGCACATCTCTTATGCTATCTGGCTTGATACCAGGTTCCCACCTGGGCCTTCTCTTCCATGGTTTATCAGTCATCCTGCATCTATCTCTACACAGGTAGAATCAGCATCTCTCTGTGCCTCAGCTGGCCTAGAGACTTGCAGATGATGCCAGTCCTCGTGGAGATACAGAAAACGCTTCATGATGTTGTGAATCTGAAGGATAATAGCTTTGACCTGTTATGGGTGTCCTACACACAGCCTTGGCACTTCCACTGAGATGACTCAGGGTGGATGAGATAAATGAAACACAAAACATCATACAACCACTGCACTGTCAGGAAATGCTTAAGTCTAATTGCCAAGTGGCCTTCAATAAACTCAAGCCAGTCATTGTCTCACTGTGGTATATTGTCGGACTGGATAAGCCCGTCCCTGTTTGTTTTATTCACTTTTATCCTTGAAAAGTGATTGTTCCCAAGGATAACTCTAGTTGATTATCCAGAAGTGTCAAGGAAGATTAATATCTTACCAAACATTATATATCATCTTTTTTTTTTTCATTTGGGGCCCTGAGAGCAATATCCTTTCCTGCTCCTGACTGCCTCAGTAGCTAAGTTCCCTGTATTGTATTTACAGACAGACATATTTCCTGATGTCTCTGCACTGCACAGGTTAGCAGATAGCATGGCAGTGATTAGGACTGTTAAATCCATTGCTGGTTTAATGCGTCTGGGACACTGCCAGGGGTCAGATTCATGGAATGCCCATAAATGGCTGTCCAAGAAATGACAATTAGAAATAGTTAAAGCTTGTATCTCCTACCTCAGATGCCGCAGAGAACAAGGTGGAACCCAGAAATTCTGAGCATAGTCGTTTCGGATGAGAACTGTGCTGTGTTCAAAATGTGGTGTGGGCTTGGTATATAGCTCAGTGATCCAGTACCTGATTACAAAGGCTTGGGGTTCAAATACCAAGACCATACAAACAAACACAACAAAACCTACTGGCAGCAGTAACAGTAATTCTCTGTTTTGTGTAGAGCATGGATTTAGATTAAGTATTAAAGGACCCTAGGCCTCCAAACTGCCTTTACCTCCTTCAGCCTTATACCCAAATGAACTGAGAAAACTTCTACTTCAATTTCTTTTTATATGTAAGTAGGCAGTGATAGTACTTGGCTTGCCCTTTGTGAGAAGCATTAAATCTCACATGGCATGAAAAGTGCTTTGTAATCTGCTAAATATTGAGGGGATATAAGCGGCTTCTGCTCTGTGCCAGCATTAGGCACTGCACTGTCCTGGTCTGGATTCCACGATTAGCGTAGGTTCACAGCTGCAACTGCTGTCCCTCCTTATCTAGCTGTCTTCTGCTTTCCTCTCACCTTCATGTTTGGAATGATCCCTACCTCCAGACGTCCAGCTTTCTAGCCCGCCTCTGCTTCTGTGTCTGTCCTGAGGCCTAGTTATTACCCTGTTCTTTTTTTGTTTTGTTTTGTTTTTTACATTTTTTTTATTTAAGATTTTTTTGTTCATTTTTTGTAGCTAGAGTTTTCCTGCTTGGTCCACAGTCAGGACAAATCTCTCTCACCTGCCAGCCCCACAGCCGCTCAGACCCGACCAAGTAAACACAGAGACTTATATTGGTTACAAACTGTATGGCAGTGGCAGGCTTCTTGCTATCTGTTCTTACAGCTTAAATTAATCCATTTCCATTCATCTATACCTTGCCACATGGCTCGTGGCTTACTGGCATCTTCACATGCTGTTCCTCATCATGGTGGCTGGCAGTGTCTCTCTCTCAGCCTTCCTCTTCCCAGCTTTATTCTCCTCCTTGTCCCGCCTATACTTCCTGCCTGGCCACTGGCCAATCAGTGATTTATTTATTGACCAGTCAGAGCAACACATCTGACATACAGACCATCCCACAGCAATTTTACATACCAACCACAGATGCCCTTCTCATCCCTCCTACTTCTCCCCCTGCCAGCCTTCCCCCGTCACCCATCCTCCAACTCCTCCTCCAAAGGGTAGGGTCTCCCATGGGGAATCAGCAAAGCCAGGAATATTCAGCATTCAGTTGAGGCAGAACCAAGCCCCTCCCCACTGCATCAAGGCTGATCAAGGCATCCCACCATAGGTAATAGGCTCCAGAAAGCCAGCTCATGCACCAGGGATAGATCCTGATTGCACTGCCAGGGATCCCTCAAACAGACCAAACTACACAACTGTCTCCCATATGCAGAGGGCCTAGTCCAGTCCCCTGCAGGTTCCACAGCTGTCCGTCTAAACTTAGTATTACCCTGTTCTTTCTTTTTTAAATAGTATTTTTATTTTATAATTAACTTAATTTCACATATCAGTCCCGGATTCCCCCATCCTCCCTCCTCCCATCCCCCAGTCCTCACCCCCAATCCACCCCCCACTCCCACCTCCTCCAAGGCAAGGTCTCCCCTGGGGAGTCAGCCCAGCCTGGCAGATTCAGCCAAGGCAGGTCCAGTCCCCTCCTCCCTACACCAAGGCTGAGCAAAGTATCTCAGCATAGGCCCCAGGCTCCAAAAAGTCAGCCCATGCGCTAAGGACAGGTCCTGGTTCCACTGCCTGGGGGCCTCCCAAACAGTTCAAGCTAATCAACTGTCTCACTTGTCCAGAGGGCCTGGTCCAGTTCCATGGGGGTCCTCTGCCATTGGTTCACAGTTCATGAGCTTCCACTAGTTTGGCTATTTGTCCCTGTGCTTCCTCCAACCATGGTCTCAACTTCTCTCGCTCATACAGTGAGATTTGGAGCAAGGGGAACTCTCCTCCACTGTTGGTGGGAATGCAAGCTTGTGCAGCCACTTTGGAAATCAATATGGTGCTTTCTTAGAAGATTGGGAATCAACCTCCCTCAAGACCCAGCTATACCACTCTTGGACATATACCCAAGGAATGCTCAGTCATACCACAAGGGCACATGCTCAACTATGTTCATAGCACCATTATTTGTAATAGCCAGAACCAGGAAACAACCTAGATGCCCTTCAACTGAAGAATAGATAAACAAAATGTGGTACATATACACAATGGAGTACTACTCAGCAGAGAAAAACAATGACATCATGAGGTTTGTGGGCAAATGAACGGAACTAGAAAAAATCATCCTGAGTGAGGTAACCCAGACTCAGAAAGACAAACATGGTATGTACTCACTCATAAGTGGATACTAGATGTAAAGCAAAGGATAACCAGACTGCAACTCACAACTCCAGGGTGGCTACCTAGTAAAGAGGACCCTAAGAAAGACACAGGGATTACCCTGTTCTTAATCAACATGTTGTGTTCACTCCTTATAGCTCAGTCACTTTCCCCTTTTCTAGAACTCCACCAAATGTTTCCAGAACATGTCAAATAGTTGTAAATGGATTTCATGATGAATTTAATATTTAATCCAAATGGAATTTGCTTTTGTATTTGACAAAGATTAAGAAACTAGTTTGGGCTTTATACAAGGGATTTTTATGAGTTTAAAGTAAGGATTCTTGGGTTGAAAGAAATACAGCAATTAAAAGTCAGTAACAGCCTCAAATTAAATGAGCTTAATGAAGTCTTGAATTTGGAAACAGGCCCAAGAGCAACAAGAGTAATAAGCAAATGTACCTTCCAAAGGCTTTTTTCAGTCTGCGGTTATGACTAATTATTAATTTTGACATACTAATAGGATAAAATTTTATTATAACATGCATAAAGAGAAAACTAGCCATTAGAAAACCTGAGAATAATATTAGACTTCCCAGGTGAGCAAGAGAGAGCACAGTGGGTGTAAGTAGGAGCTAAACCAAGCCAAGCAGAGAAGGAACTAGAACAACTCAAGTCTTTGCAAATGTGACCTAAGGTGGCCGCAGACTTCTGGGCAACTGTAAAAAGCTTGTTGATCTCAGTAGTGGAAACGAATGAGATAAAATTATACTACACGTGCGATCACAATGCTCTGGGCATCCTGAACTTATCCTAATGGTGGCTCTGGATACACCTGACCTTCTCCTAATGGTGGTTTTGCAAGAAGCCAACCTCCATGCTTCAAAGAACCTACAGCGAGGTTGTAAATAGTCTCTAAACACTCAAAAGACAGCATACCCACAGACTGACATCTGCTAGTCTCCATTATGTGCAAAAATGTTTTTATAGCATACTTGAGGAGCTGGTTCAAATGTAGAGAGCCCTTGGATATATGGCTAAACAGCAACTACAGAGAGCTGACCCTGGCCATCCTGCTGGATCTTCATCCTTTTTTGTCCTCACGTGTGCAAAGCCTCCAGGCTGAATGTTCAAGCTTCAGCAATATCCCAAACAACCACTTTTCCATTCTCTGTCCTCAGGCCTGCTGGTCCAGTGAGCCATAGGCAGCCCAGGTGAGTGTGCTTCAGTACAGCTGGAGGATAATCCATCCATCCTGCAAGGGATTCAAGGCTCTAGAGCTGTTCCATTCATAGTTCCAGGGGTGGAAGCAGGGGAAGGAGAGACAGTGGAGAAGACCCATGTCCTCTTAGCCTCACAGCTTCTATGGCCCCAGCTTTTGGTGTCCTGCTCCAAGAGAAAAGAATGAGAACATCCTCTTTTCCTTTATAAAAACTCAGGGAATATTTAAAAGGTATTACCTCTTCAACCAGTCCCTAGCCCTAGTCCCAGACAGGGCAGGCTAGAGTCCCAAACAGAGATACCATGAGACTATTTATTTTTTAAAACCTCATAGCCTTTCTACTAACCTCATAGGCCTTTCTATTTGTGCTTCCTTTGTCGGTAAAATGAAAGTGGCCTTTTCTCCTAGACACACTGGAAGTGGAGACACACGGAATGTCAGGCAACTGAAGACCTATCTCTAGATTCCAAACGAGAGCTGGTCCAGGAACCAACCTGGAACTTCCTTTCCTGAGGTCTAGGAATGCCCACCAGGAAGGTCAGCGGCTCGTTGCAACCAGGAATCCTCTGCCTAGCACCTTTCTCTTCCTCTGGCTTACACAATGGGCTGGGTTCCATTCACACTGTTCTGATTCTCAGCCTCCAGGTATTTTCGATCTCTGTGGACTGCCAGGCTTCCACCAAGTGCAAGAGAGAGGGAAACCTAGCGCCAGACCCAGGCCTGGTAATCAGTCTTGTGCAAGGACCCAGGGAAATCATGGAGCCCTGAGATGGAAAGATTGGGTTTATCCAGAGGACCAGCAAGTTTCTTATTGAGTCCTGCTTTCACCCCTAGATTGCCAAGAGAACCTTGTGGAAATTAAAACAGAGGGCTCCAGGCAACATACGGCTCAGCCTCAACTGGAGGAAATGAGTTCTCAGTCAGCACTCCACAGCTGGTCATCCACACCTGCAATACAAACCTCACAGACAGCGCTTTCTGCTAACGGCCTTTGAAGGCCAAGGCCTCTTGTCTTGGCTTCTTGGAAATGCCTAAACTCAGTGGGACCAGGACACCCTTCACTGTGGAGCTGAAGCCACTAGAGGTGAAAATACAAATGAATGCTTTAAATTGCTCGCGTTTCTCCTTCAGAAGGGTTTAAATGGCGTCTTTCAAATAACTGTTTTTCTCAAATCACAAAAACAAAAGGCAAACCAAAACAAACCAACAGCCACCGAGAGCAGACAATTTTCCGCTCAGCTGAGGCACCGCTTACCGAATTGCAGCCAAGAGTGATTTTTATAGCCAAGTTATAAATGACTGGAAATCGGGAGGTTTTGATGGAAATGCCAGCTGACCTTTAGCTGTATTGATGCTGGAGAGTGCTACTATGATAAAAATGCCCTCTGTCTCCCTCCACCTGGGCTCCCCAAGCTCCTTAATTCTAGTAAATAATGGGCTGCTCTCTCACTGGAGCTAGTCAGTGAAGCAGCTAGGAGGATATGATTAAGGAATAAAATTCCATCCTGGGCCAGGAAGCAAGAGTGTGCTTTAATACCTGTCCAGTGAACTGGGCAAAAGAAGCCTTTGAATGAACCAGTTCTCTTTGGCTAGCAGTGAAATGGTTAATTATCTCTTATTTCTCCCCACTCCTCCTCTGGAAATCACCTGGGAGGGTCTGAGGTTCTCTAGGGCAGTGAGTCTAGTGAATCCTCTTGGTGTAAACAGTGCCATGTGCCCAGAGCTGGCTTCTTCCTCTCCCATTATGAGCGATGAGAGATGCTCATGAAGAATGCTCACTTTGCACTAGGGTGTGGTGCAGACCCAGTAAATTTGTCTCTCATATCTATTCAGTTGCTACAAATTAAACAGAGATGTTCCACATTGCTTCTGAGAGATTCAATGTTAGCCCCCCTCATGTGAAACCAAGGTCACTTCTTTTAAAGCACTCATAAAAATCTGGGCTTTTGTCATCGATTTCAATCAGATTGCTCTCAAAATTTTCTGCCCCCCCATACCTAGTAAAACATATGTTCCCATGTACCCATCTATTAAGTTCTTTGAACATCACAGCTATGGGGAAAAAAGGTCAAATAATATATTTTGGCACATTTTTCATTTTGTCACTTGCCATCAAAATTTTGTAGGTAGAAAAAAGTTGACAACTGCCCTTGAAAATATGAGAATATGTAGATTTTTTTTCCTGCCTTGACAGATCCTTCTGCCTTAGTCTCACAAATCAGGCAGTCTCTGTATTCTGTGAAATGTAAAGTGTAGTTGCATGACTTTCCATAAACTTCGTTGCTAACATATTTTTCCTGTTGTATTCCTCTAATATATGCAAAGTGCCAAGCTCCTCCAAAGAAAGTTACAGGTCATTTTCCTGCCATAATAGTCGAATCAGCAGTGAATGCTCTTCATGGTTTAAATGCGGTGACAGAAGTAGTCTGACAGCAGAAATATGTACTGGATAGGAACTTCCACAAAAGCCTTGAGATTTTCACATGAGTAGAGATTATGGCTGTGGAAATCACTTTCTCTTAAAGAGATGTGTCCTGTGTAAATATGATTGAAGAGCATTTATTGGTTCTGAACTGTCAAGTGCCCTTGACCTTGTGACACTGATTTCTCACCATTATCTTTATGTGCATTGCTCCAACAGAACAGGATCATAATGACTGCCTCCCTTAACAATTAATTTTCATCTGCATGTATGTCTGGGGACCATATGCATTCCTGGTGCTCACCTAGGCAGTAAGAGGCCACCAGATCCCTTAGGACTGGAGTTACTGACAGTTGTGACCTGCTGTGTGAGTGCTGAAAATTGATCATGGATCCCCTGGAAGAGAAGCCAGTGCTCCCAATCACTGAGCCATCACTCCAGCCCCTGTTCTGTTATTTTAAAGTGATATTTTGGTCATGATGTATAACCTCCTTCCGAGTACAGAGTTAGCAAATAACCTTAGAATTTTATTATTCATGGCATTCAAAATAAGAGACCAAAGTATTGGACCCTTTAGGTTTTGATACTTTTATCAATGTGGCTTTAATTTTTCTTCTTGTTCCACTTTCATTCACTCTTATTCTTGCTTGTCTTAAATAATTGTGAAAATATAGACACCTTAGGGACTAATATAATAAGAACTTTGTAACATTTATTGTTGCTGTGGAACATATCAACTCAATATTCACTGGCTTAGAGCACTAATCAGGTGTTATTTCTTAGGGGTGCAGAGATCCATGGGGAGCTCTGAGGCTTATCCAGTCTGGGCTTGCTCATATATCTGTGATCAGCTGGCAAATCAGCCTGGCAAGCGAAAGAACAGGCCAGTATGATGGTCACAGCTGAGACCCCTCAGCTTTACTCTACATGGCCTCTCATCCTCTAGTAAACCAATTCAGGATTGTTTCCATGGTGGAGGCAAGCATCCAAAAGTGAGAGACAAGTGGACATGACTTCCTGAAACTAAATACAGAACTGACAGTAGTTATAGACTCTTTACTTTCTATTGACTAAACTATATATACATAGAATGGTGCTTTTAAAAGCACACATGCGTGTGTGTGTGTGTGTGTGTGTGTGTGTGTGTGTGTGTATGTGTATACTATATTTATGAAACTGGTTTTTATATTGGGGGTGAGTGGGCAGAGACAGGAAGATTCTGTGGGTTGGCTGGCCATTCAGTCTAGCTCCAGGGCCAGTGAGAGAGCTTGTTTGTAAAACTAAGGTAAACAATTGAGGAAAGCCTTGAACATCAACCTTTAAGAATTCCTTCCCTATTTGGCATCACATTATTTTCCTTGGCCTTAAATTAAGGAATATTATTTGTTGCTGATATTTTTAGAGCTATGGTATTCAATGAACTAATAATTTCCATTTATTAATAATTAGCATATACAACTACAAATCATTTCTCATACTTCTAAGACTGGTTGGGCAGTGTAGAAATTTACAAAATACTAGTGAGTAACTGAACAAGAACTAAGATCCCAAACTTTCTATGATATTTGCTGGGTCTTGTGTCACTTTGCAGTGTGGTTTAATGGGTGAGAAAAGTTTATCTTAATGGTGGTCCTCAGAATGATACAATGTCAGAAGGCCTCTTGTTCTGAAATGTCTTCTTGGCCTATGTTTTACATAGAATGTACCAGACCAGTGATGGTAATTTTACCAGTATCACAAATTATACAGTTTATTCTTTAGTAGCTGCAAGAAATTTGAAAATTGTGTTCAGAAAATAATATAAAATATTGTAAATATTTTATAATATTATAATAGAAATTAAGGGGTAAAGGAAAGCAAAATGGGGCACTTCTAAATGACTGATATGGTATGTTTATTTGTCTTAGCTCATGACACATATATTATCATTTGTCTATGTTGATAGTACATGTACTTCATAGAAATAAGATGTTTTAGCTTGATGTAAGAGCATGTGCTGTGGGCAATATGCTGTACAGAGGCTGCCCTTAATTAACTTGGTCACATAAATGTAATATATGCATTTTTAGTAGAGAATAATAAAATAGGTACTTTGTAGCCAAGGGAGGAGGGCCAGAACTACCCCCATCCTACTGCCAACTTATCGTCTGTTGCTATCATACCTGATGTCAAGCACATTGTTCACATCCATGCTTAGGATAGCCCCAGGCAAGATGGGTGAAAGTGGATACTCTCTAGAGACTGTGACTTCATCTCGCCTTGGGAGCATCTGATGTGGCTGTTGGAGCACATGCTGCTCTTCTCTCAGTACTTCTCAGCATTTCTAGAAGTTCCAGGGCCCTGAGCTATGCATGAGCGGTATCCATCACAAAATGTAAGGCTCTGGGATGCTGTCTTGGTGCTGTTGAAGACACAGCAATGCACAATGCAAAGACCTTCCTTATCCCCATACTGCCACCAACTCCCTTTGTGCCTTTTGTAAAATGATCAAACTTTGCAAATTTGACCATGTGTCCCTTAATGAAGAGATAAATCCAGAGAAATGGGTCAATTTTGCCTGTATATGAATATCACTGAGTGTATGTACACAATTTGGATGGTGTATGTTGAGCATTTGATGTGATTTCTTGATGTAATAAAGAAACTTGGTAAAATGAGATGTGTGAGGATGCTGTCACTATGACACAGTGTGCTGTTTCACAGTGAACTTTTAAAAACTAAGAATATACACACTAAAACACAGTAAAAATCATAGTAAATGCATAAACCAGGACATAGTTATTTACTGTCATTATCAAATCCTGTGTATTGTAGAGGACTGTTGTGTGTATATACTCTGATACCACTCAGTCTGTGGAAGCTCAGTAGGTTTGTTTGCACCATCAACATCACAAACATATGCAAAATGAATGCATAGCACTACCGCATCATCACAGCTGTCCAGGCATTAGGCCGTAGGAGTTTTTCAATTCCGTTATAATCTTTTGGGTCCACCATCCAATGTATGGTCTGCTGTTAATTGAAATGTCATTTTGCCATGCATGATGGTATCTCTACTTCAAAGAAATGGTCATTGAGTTGTGTCATAATTACATATGTTATCATCTTCTTCCTTGGAAAGAGAGAAGAGGAGAGAGACAGAAGGAAAGATGGACAGACAGACAGACACACACACACACACACACACACACACACACAGAGACAGAGAGAGACAGATTATTAATATGTTTTCATCCCTGCTGTAGGTACTTTAAAAACATTTTTTTTTTGAGAAAAGGAGAGCTTTGGGTTTCTGTACTCTCTAGGTCTGCAAGATTGGACTCCAGCAGGTGTGATTCCTTTCTGGATTGCACAACGCTTGTGCAGCTCTAATTAGGCTTAAAGTGGTTAGCCTACCCCTCTCCTTATCACTTCCAAATGCCACGGGATGCTCATTCTGTGCTGCATCGGGGGTTATGACTAGAACATTTTGGCATGGTGAGGAAGATTTTGAAAGGTGGACAAGTCTATTTAGAATCTGCCTCCTGTCTGACTGTGGTACCCTACAGTGGCATAAGCTGCTTCATGGTAATGGATTGGCTTAACAGGTATTTCACAGAGTACCATTAAAGGAAAGACTATTTGTGTAGTTTTCCATATTAAATGACAACTCATGTTAGCAGATCGGAAACATTAATAACTCAGTCACAAGAAAAAAGCAGAGAAATATTTCACACTTATACTCAGGATTACTGACAAATGGAAGCCTGAATCAATGGCATTCCCTGCAATGACAGCTACAGAGCCCCATGGAAGGAAATCACAGTCAGCAAATTCAGACCTCTTTAACTCTGCTAATGATGCTTTTGAATTTCCAGATATGGAAGTACAACTGCTAATACCAGTGGAAGACAAGCCCAAAGTTTCTGTGCTTAAGATAATGGTTATGGTTGGTTTAAGGTCAATTTTCCACAAATTAGGATTGCCCCTGTAGAGAGCCTTGCCTGAAGAAGTGTTCTGATTGTCTTGATTGATGTAGGAAGACCCACCCAATCTGACTGTGGGCAGTACCATCTGGTAGCAGTCCAGATTAAAGAGGCATGGCAGAAGGAAGATAAACTTACCTCTTGATCCTTGACTCTCCTCGTTGCTGTGAGTTAATTTATCCTGTTGCTGCTGCTGATTCTTTCACTGTTATCGGAACCAGCATTTCCAGTCTTCCATGATGGACTAGGGACTCGGGGCTCTTCAGGAACCTTCCCAGTTTACAGGGCCAGATGGGGACTGCGGAGGAACCAGCCTAGTAGACTGAGTGACTATTGGCCCTCCACTGAGAGACTGTCATAGTGGTATATTCTGACTGCTGAGGTACCCAGCCTTAAGGACTGAGTAACTGTCAGATTCTGAGCTTTCACTGTTGTTGTTACTATTTCAAAGCTGATTTAATAAATTCATCTACATATCTGTCATCTATCTATCTATCTATCTATCTATCTATCTATCTATCTATCTATCTATCTAATCTAACCCATTGGTTCTGTTCCACTAGAGAAACCCTGACTAGAACAATAACTAATCTAGCCTGCTACATGTTAGACATGATCCAATGTGAGCACATCTAAACACTGAAGTCAAGATTCTGGTGCTTGGAGCCAGGGAAGACTGTGTGGTAGACAAGAGTGCTTCCTGAATGAAAAATAAAATAAAATAAATAAAAAGGAAGGACATGACTGCTTCTACATATGGTGGGGGAGAAAGTTTATTGTAGATAAAAGGGAGAGCATAGCCAGAGGCAGAGACATATGGGAGAGTCCATAATGGATGTGACCCTGAGCCATGTGAGAAGCAGGGAGAGGAAGGGTGGAGGGAAAGAGGCGAACCAGGTGCAGCAGTCAAGAGGTCAAAAGGTAAAAAAGGGGCAGGTAACCAAAATGGCTGGGTTTATATAGGGAAGAGCCTCTGGGGGAAGGGCAGGCTAGCCTCTGGGCTGGAGAGTTCAGGGTAGAGGGCAGGAGTATGCCAGTCATACTCTGTAACAGGTAGGTACTAAGGGATGCTAGGAGAACCTGGTGGCCAGGTTTGCTTTGATATGTTAAATAAGCACCTCAGCCATTTGTCCCAGGATTTGAGAATTAACACTTCCTACATAAGCATGTGCACCTGAGTTCAGATCCCCAGTATCCATGTTAAAAGCCAAGCATATCTGCATGTCCTGGGGTGGGAATGGAGGTAATAGAATCACTGGAGCTTGTTGTCAACCAGTTTAGTAGAAAAATACTGAGATCCAGGCTCACTAAGAGACCCTGACTTGAAGGAATTAAATCAGAGATTAATGGAGGTTGTCCTTTTCTGGGCTCCACAAGTGTGCAACCCCCACCTCCATATACACACACATGTGCATGTACACCTATATCCCCACACACATTCTGAAGCTCAAGGGTATTCCTGCCTGCATGTATTACCTGCTTATGTAGATATTATTTTCTTTAAGGGAACTGAGTATAAGAAATGGGGTTTCAGACAGTTCATTAAGTGTTTGGATTGTGGTTTCAGATATTCCCATCAACAGGAAAGCAATAATTTCAGTAGGAAGCTAAAATGCAAACACTCAGTGTAGAGATTTGAATGAGAAAGGTTCCCCATAGTCTCAGGTATTTGAACACTTATTCCCCAGATGGTGGAACTGTTTGGGGAGGATGTACTCCCTTATGGGAGGAAATATATTGCTAGGGTGGACTTTTAAGGAAAAAGACATGCCTTTTCCATTTGCTTTCACTGCTTTGTGCTTGTGGTTGAGATGCAAACTCCAAGCTTCTTTTCCCAGCCACCATGCCTACTACCTGATGCTACGCTGTCTCCATCATTAGGGACTTTACCTCTATGGGTGCCTACACCAAAATAAATCCTGTCTTCTCTAAATTGTCTTCACCGTGCTGTTTTATCACAGCGACTGCAAAGTGACTAATACACTCAGCAATGAGTGAAAAGCCAGTTTTCCATGGAGAAGAAGATGTGGTGTATGTTAGCAGTCACCATTGATATGATAGCTGTGACAGAGAAGCTTAACCTGATCATCAGGGGCACAAGGATAGAGATGCTCATGGATCATAGGTGGAAGAAATAGTTGTAGGAACCCCAATGAGAATTCTCCCAGAGTGGCTCAAAAGTTGAACTCACATTTGTACAGTGGTTCCAACCCAAACGCTGATCTTCAGAAAGGTTGACATCATTCCTGAGTAATTTTAGGCTAGTCCCAAGTGATGGAACATACTTTAAAACATCTTTCTTTTATTCAAATGGCAGAGAAAATTAAATTGTCACATCTCATTTTCACTTTTGTAGAAATGTACGAGATTATTTAAATTAGGAATCAATCCAAACTCTGACTCATAAAAAATTCACCATTGTCTGGTATGCTTCTTGCCTGAGGCAACATGTTCATTGGCTGACACAGGATCCTTCCAAACAAGACAGTGGTAATTCCTAAATTCCTAGAAAGAACCAGCAGGTATCTCCTAGCAGAATTTTAATGGAGAGGGCACCTGTTGTTTTTATTTTGCTTAGTAATGGGTATCATGAGAAATTTGCCTGCTGTGTGGTGCAGATATCCAAAGCCCATTTGATATGTTGATGAAATGTGCAATTTGAGCTTGCTTTGTGCCTCAGATTTTTTTAGATAAAGGTTTTCAGACTGCTTGCTGTATATACATGTATGTTAAAAAATAATCAGAATAATAAATCCAACTATGGAGATTATTTACCTCAAGGCTTACCAGAATTATTATTAAAAATATTTTAAGCCAAAAAAATTGAAAAGTCAACTGCACAGACCAACATTTACTTCATAAGACTGGCACATATGAGAAGTCTCCTGGATCCAGGCTTAAGTCTTCATCATGGACACAGTTTACATTCAGTGCCTGAAGGACATGCTACTTTTGTGTGGAGTTAAAACAGAGACTTTTCCTGTAATAAGAGAATATGGATGAAAATTATTCTTCAAGTGTTTCTTTTGAGAGCTAGCCACTCACAGGGATGATATCTTGCTGCTGAAGACTTTCCTAGGCCAGCTATTCTGACCTCTTCTTTCAGGCTGTTCTACTTATCGCCAACACTTAAACACTTGCGCATGACTGCCTTTTGTATCCCTCTGCTTCCCAGACAATCTCCAAAAGTATACTTTGTGTTAGACTCCACAGTCTCTCACATAGCATCTAACTTGGATCCTCACCTAGATTGACATTTATTGAATGTTTCTTGTTTGTTTTTTTTTCTTATTTCCTAGGAAAATTACTCCAAGTTATGAATCATGATTTTTGGCACTTCCATAATATATAGTAATCATGATGCTTTGCACAAGTGGATGTTGAGGAGAAACACAGTTGCACATGGACTAGTGGTGTATTTTAAAAGGAATGTGCATTGGTAAGGCAAATTGAGGCAGTGCACTGCAGTCTACAGAGGTTACTTAAGAGTCTTCTACAAGTTCAGCTGGCCACAGTCAGCCATGAAGAACTGAAGTTGAACTCTGAACTGTGTGGGTCTAATGCTGTCCAGAATCTATGTACTAGACATTGAATGGAGTTCTTGATCAACAGGCTATTTAGCAAACAGACAAAGAATTGTGCAACTCAATTTTAGAGTATCTTGTATACCAGTTTGTACTGGTAACAATGGACTGATTATTCACCTGCACTGTCTCAGGTTAGTTTTCATAAGATGAGAATTGAGGGTGGGCTGGGGAAAGGGGGGGTGGGAGGAGGGAGGACAGGGGAGTCCGTGGCTGATATGTAAAAATAAATCAAATTATTTAAAAAAGAAATATGATCAAAACAAACAAAAAAACAAAACAAACAAAAAAGAAATAGTCTAAAATGGATATGTATTTACAAGGTTTAAGGAGCATACTTTTGGGACTAGCACTTGTAGCTTAGGTTTTTTTTTTTTTTTTTTTTTTTTTAAGGAGAATTGAGATGGGAAAACTTGAACTGAGTTGCCTTACCCATCAAAGCCTCAACCAATCCCACATAAAAGTCCGGAGCTGAGATTACTAGTGCAGATTTATGCCACCTGGCAGCAAAGAGGCTGGGGCTTGATGCTCCTGAATCTACTAGTAATTGAATGTGGGATGCTACATGTAGAGGACTGATGTGTGTAGCTAGAGTTTTCCTGCCTGGCCCACAGTCAGAGCAAATCTCTCTCACCTGCCAGTCCCACAGCCGCTCAGACCCGACCAAGTAAACACAGAGACTTATATTGCTTACAAACTGTATGGCCGTGGCAGGCTTCTTGCTAACTTTTCTTACAGCTTAAATGAATCCATTTCTATTAATCTATACCTTACCATGTGGCTCATGGCTTACCGGCATCTTCACATGCTGTTTGTCATCGTGGCGGCTGGCAGTGTCTCTGCCTCAGCCTTCCACTTCCCAGCTTTATTCTCCTCCTTGTCCCGCCTATACTTCCTGCCTGGCCAATGGCCAATCGGTGTTTTATTTATTGACCAAACAACAACACATTTGCCATACAGAACATCCCACAGCAGATGTGGAATGTGGAGAATGGTTCATGCCTCAAAGGCTTCAGTGGTAAGCTAATCGGAATCTAGCACTCCTAAGAGCTCACAAAGCAGTGGCCTGAGACAAACTGACAAACACACCAAAAATAGCCACCGCACACTCTGCTTTGTTCTCTCCTACCAAAGAAAACCTTCAGTCTTCTTCTAGTTTGCTTGTCTGTTACTGTGATAAAACATTGACCAAAAGCAATTTGGGGCGGGGCAGAGGTTTGTTTGATCTTACGCTTCAGGTAACAGTCCATCACTGAGGGAAGTTAGGGCAGAACTCAAGGCAGGAACCACAGAGGAACCTCAAGGCAGAGACCACAAAAGAATGCTGTTTACTGGCTCTCTCTCTCTGACTCACTAAGCTACTTTTTCATATGGTCCAGACTCACTTGCCTAGAAATGCACTGTGCATGGTAGGCTGCCGCCTGTATTGGTCATTAATCAAGAAAATGCCCAACATAAAAGCCCATTATGGGTGAAATCCCTCCATTGTGGTCCCTCTTCCCAGGTAACTCTAGGTTGTGTCAAGGTATCAAAAGCCTATTAGAAGCCCACCTTCTCAGCCTCATCTCCAAATACATCCACACTGGAGATGTTAGGTCTTCAGCATATGAATTTTGGGGGCAACACAAATATTCAAGATATTTGTTCACATAATCTTGATTCACATAATCAAGAGTACAAGCACTTCTGCAATGATGTGCATAAACTATCACAGTGTGGCAGGAATGAATGTCCTGTGGTAAAACAAGTGAGCAGACACTGGAAAGAGGATTGTATCTCTGCAGTAGTCAGGAGTGTTGGGATGCCAGGAATGGCAATCTGCAGTGTTGCAGGAATGTCAGGATACCCGAAACCCACCCAAAAAGACATCAGTTGCTTTATGGCCATAGCAAGACTCATTCCATAGTTCAACAGCTGTGTAACAAACTCAAGTTTCCTTAGAGTCTGTGATGTTGAGGGCCTGAAGAATTACCACTCCTCGATGATGCACTGGCTGGCACAAGCAGGCTTAGGTGAAGAAACAGTGCTGGCCATTGACCTGATTTACTGTCATGTGGATTGTTTTCTCTAAGCATTTACTTTGGAGACTCAGACTTACACTTTTGGAAGCATAAGACTCAAAACATTTCTGTGTTTCTGAACAGAATAAAATTATAGCGAGATGTTCATTTACTTCTAAGAAAGTTGTATAAGTCAATGCCTTTTTAAAAAACCTTAACCACATGTTACAAAAGGAACACGTGTTAATTATAGAAATTTATAACATTTTTTTGCTCTACTTTGGTGTATGGTGTTTAGAAAGCTAGGTGAGATCATGCTATGTTTACGAATTGAATATCATATTTTTATATATTAGAGATAGAATACTACAAAGCATTTGTAATTTCAGCACCCAGGAAATAAAGGAACATCAGTTCAAAGACATCCTTAGCTACTTAGTGAGTTTAAGGCCAACCTGAGCTACATAAAGCCCTATCTTAAAACCAACCAACCATAAACAAACAAAAGGAGAATATGGCAATACTCTGTTAAAAGACTGCATGGTACTGTTTTCTCAACTCTCTATTATTTACTTTATCAGTTTTCTACTGATTGGGATGTTAGAATTGCTTCTAATTGTGAATTGTTATAAAAAGTGTTTTGGTGAATGTATTTTGAGTAGATAGTTTGTGCACTCTTGGTTATTTCTTTATGATAAACTCATAAAATAAAATTCCTGGATCAAATCACATGAAAACATTCTTCATTTCCAAATACCAATGCAGAAAATTTATAATCATATGTACTCCCTACAGCAGCATGGTTTTCACAGCATTACTTTAAAAAACCAGCATGACAAGCAATAAATAGCAATGCATAATCTTAATAATCATTTTTGACTGTTAATCAGATGTAACTTTCCTTTTTTCCAATGCTTGGGATGAAACCAATTGTGAGCAAGGCAGCTGTTCTGGTGCTGGCCCCCATCCTCAGCCTGAGAACTAACATTTTTAGCACTTTGGTTTCTTGTTATATAATGAGATATTTTCTTAAGGGTTTACAAAGCCTCATGTATTGCCCTTATGCTGTCACCTCCTAGGTAACTATTACTTCTTCTTTGTCTTCAGTCTTATCCATAATTTAATTAACTTATATTCTCTGTTCTGGGTGTGCGAAGTCTGTCTTCCATATGCAATCTATTGGTGCTTTGCATGTATGTCCACCAGTGCTGTGCTTACAAAGCCTTACTCTAGTCCACACTTCCAATGTGTGGGCTTTAAAATGGAAGCAGGTGACCATCTGTTACTCATGTCTCTGGTCTTTTCAGGGACCACTCATGATGGGTAAACAAGTACCTCAGCAAAAAATCCTCAGGTGGCAGTCTGTTCCTGATCCTAATGCAGTATCCCATGTGTTTGAAACATTCGCTCTTAAATGAGCAAAAGGAGTCACACACCTTTGCTACTTAGAAATGGCTCCTGCTGGCACCCATGTTTGTTGGACTTTGATGCAGGAATGAAGTGGACTAGCTGAGAGGGCAGAAGAAGGAGGCAACAAGAGACACATGGATGTCCTCGTTCTCGATGTGACTAAACAGTAATAGGAGTCTGGAAATCCTATAATGCTGGAGAGGTTGCTCAGTGGTGAAGAGCACTTGCTGCTCTTCCAGAGGACCCAAGTTTGATTTCCATCATCCATCAGTAGGTTCACAACTGCCTGCCAGTCCACAGCCAGTTCCAGGTAACTCCAGCACTTCTCATTTTTCAAGTCTCAAGTCCAGTTTTGCCCCCTGACTTTTCTATGTTATGTTTGTTACTAAATCTTCCAAATACCCAAATGTGGGACTATTTTCCTTTTTATCTTCCCAACTTAACTTTTCATATGGACTTTAAGATACAATTTGAACCTGTCCAGTTTTTATACTATTTAATGTAGAGCTTACATGTTTTTTTAATAATTTCTTATATTGTTTTAAGATTTATTTTTGATGCTTCATTTGCATACATGTATGTGCGTGTCTGTGAGGGTATATATCAGGAGGATATGGGTACCCATGGAGGCCAGAGGAGAACACCAAATACCTTGAAGTTGCAGGTAGTTGTGAACCACCTTATGTGTACTGGAAGAGCAGTAAGTACATCCAAACTCAGGTCCACTAGAGGAGCAATAAGTGCTCTTAACCACTGAGCCATCTCTCCACTCCCCTCATATAATCTTAAGACTTCCATTACAATGGATTTGCACTCAGAACATCTTATTTAGTTGAACAAGGAGACTCATTATATTGAGAAAATGTGGGGTGATTTCTAATCTGTGCCTAAGTGAATTATAGTTTGGCATCAATTATCTGGTTGGCTTAAAAGAAACAAAATATTTTAAATGTATAGCTTTTTAGTGAAAGACACATAGAAAATGTAAATATAACTATTTTTTTGCTAGAATATTTAAATTTGGCTTGGGCCTTGAATTAAAGAACTGAATATGAATATCAAGTCTGCCTCTTACCTAGAGTATGAGTGGGTCAGTCTGAATGAGGATGAGATACATCAAAGAAAAATGATTCAATTTTCTGGAAAGAACTGCAAGATTTAATTTAAACCCCCTTGCAATTCAAGTCTTGATTGTCCCAAGCCAAACCATAACTTACCGAGTAGAAACCACAATTTGGTTATACTGGAGCTGTTTTGTTTTAGGAATAGTTTGCATTTGAATTGATGGCTTTTATCCATATTATTAAACTTGGAACAAGTGAACCTATGTCACACAAGGCAAGAAGAAAAATCCAAAGGACAATTCTCCACATCTAACCCCCAGGAAGTTTGCAGGAGAGTACAACATTGTCATTTATTTTTACTGTCACTATTGAGCCAGAGTGCCATGCTAGTGGGTAGCTGTAAGCAGCTGTCCTATACAATACCCTAGGTGAGCAGAGACATAGCTATTATATGTATTTGGGGCAAAATTCCACTTGTCCTGGCCCCATGGTCAGTTTTGACTCCAATATTCCATTCTCCTGACTCGTGGGTAATCTCTCATTGACATCTGGACGTGTTGTTCTGGGAAAGCATAATATTAGCAGAGAGATTCTCCATGTGGATCTGAAAGAAGGCTTTTGCCAGTAATTTGTGAGGGTTTTGTGAAGCTCTTTGGGATCCTTCTAGAAAAAGAACCATCTATAAACCTCAGTTATTATAATGATGACTGCTGGCTGAATCGAAGTTACACATGTGCATCTGGAGGACAATATATCCTCTGTGCTCACATAAACTTCCATTTATCTATACAAATATCTTTGAAAAGAGTGAGGCTGGAATGTCTTCTCCCCAGCTGGGGTGTTGTTCTGTTTCTGCAGTGCAGTAAACTGGGTCACCGTCCAGCTTTGCATCCAGCACCTGCTCAGCCACAGAATGGGGAAATGAGTGCTTCTATAGTGACAGTGGCAGCATGGCGCAAAGCCCGTGCCCTGCCATCGCTGGGGACAGCTAATAAGGAGTCCAGGAGAGCTGATCATTCAGATTGCTGCCTTTGTCCCCTTGTCTGGAGGGAAGACATTACTAAAAGGAAAATTGTTCTTTTAACTCTCACTTCTGAGCTCTTCCTGTGCTCTCTGAAGACAGTGATTTTTAAAGGTTAGATTTTACCAGTACATGCCAATTTCAAGAAGAAAATATCTCTAATGCACAGGAATACTGGGAACTATAAACTTTTGGGGAGGCTAAAAGTAGTGGTCTAAAATGGATTAGAAAAGATTTGATGAATAAATGGAGTCCTGGGTGTAATTGAATGAGAGCTAGAGGTGAACTCAGAATTCATCTCTCTCTCCCTCTCCCTTCCCCTCTCTCTCCCTCTTCCTGTCTGTCTGTCTATCTATCTATCTATCTATCTATCTATCTATCTATCTATCTATCTATCATCTCTAGCTCTATTCTTCTTTCTGTTGGGACAGAGTCCCATAAAATGCAAATTAGCCCCCAACTTTCTATGTAGCCTAGCATGACCTCAATTCCTGACCCCACTTTCTCATACTCCTAAGTGATGAGATTGCAAGTATGTACCACTTAGCCTGGGCTTGGTGTTTATACTTTGAGTCTATAGCACTGACATGAACTGAAACTTTGTCTCACCACTTCCGTAAAATAGCAAGTTAGTAAGAAGATGAAATGAGCAGAGTACCAGGCATACAATGGGTGGCCATTAATTGTCCCTTAAATCCAGAAATGGATTTAGTGAGGAAGCGTTTATGTCAGTCAGCATAGGTAGGTAATGTGCAAGCCCCATGTCTCAGTGGATCAAACACCAAAGGTTTCTTTCTCTACTGTGTTTCATGTAGGTCAACTATCAAGCCAACGTTGTTTCCAGTCTGTTTCCCAAGTCCACTAGCTGCTCATCATCTGGAAATTGTGGTGGCATAAAGGAATATTCTGGAAGTCTTCATCATTGCAATTAAATGTGTCCAGAAATGATGAATGTTCTTTCTCTTTGGAACTGACTGGCCAGAACTAGTTGTGTGGCTTCCCCTGGTTCATAAAGAGCTGATTGATACCTCTATTTTTTGCTCACAGGAATCCAGAACATTTGGCAAACAGCACAATGGCACCTACATCTATTGACTGGGCTTTGCTGATGGCTTATGTCTATTTTGCCTTTCAAAGTACTGGCTTCAACCCTTGCCTTGTCATTGTGACATATAATCATTTTCTCTCTTCTGTATTTTTACTGTTTCAGGAGATTTTTTTTTAAAGTTTTTCTTTAAAATGGCACACAAGAAGCAAACTTTGTTTCCATAAAATAGACCAATGGCTTCATTTTAGTTTAGTGTGAGTGATGAGGAAGACCATGATTCCTGGCTTCATATTTCCTTCTGTCCTGGGAAGAGGTAGAGGGGGATGGAACATACAAAGATACACGGGAGGAGCAGCTATCTGAAATTTCCCTCTCTAAGGTATGATTTGACTGGAGGTTGGCACTCTGGAACTGCTGTCACATGATGACCAATTATTAACTTTTGATAGAACAGGACATGACAAATTTGGCATATCTATTGCTTAGTAGAGATAATTTATTTGAGAAAAAAAACCAGAAAGTGAGTTGACTGTGTACTTGGTTTATTTTTCCTTCTTTGGAAATTATCCGACACATGCATACTAATGTGAATGGCTTTAGGGATTTGAAGAAGGGACTGAACTGTCTGAGTCTAGATTAATAGAGCAAAACTGTTAATTATTCCTTAGTATCTGCTTTACTGCCCACTTTTAACTTAAGAACTCCCCCCATCCTACCCTGGCTTCTCTAGAAGCAAAGCTTTCCTACCCAGGCTGATGCAGGTCCTTTCTTAGAAAACATTTTTTTGGATATAGATATTTGATGGACAGTGATTATTGTCACTCTCTCTTGCAAGTCTCTGTGATGTATGCCTAGAATTATGGACTGTAAGCAGAAGGTATAGCATTACTCAACCACGTGTTCGCATGCTTTCTATCAGGTGGCTAGGTAGAGCACAAGATTGTGGTGATATTTTATCTGTGTCACCCAATAAAGTTTATCTGAGGATCAGAGGAAAAAGCCAGCCACTATATTAGACACAGAAGTTAGGCAATGGCAGCACATGACTTTAATCCTATCACTTGGGAGGCAGGGATCTGTCTGGATCTTTGTGAGTTCAAGGCCACACTGGGAACAGAGTCAGGCATGGTAGCACACACCTTAAATTCCAGCACCAGTTAACCATAAAGGTCTGGAGGTGTGTACAGACAGACAGGAAGTGACAGAGCTGGGCAGAAAGAGGAAGCAATGTAGCTGGGCGGAGAGAGGAAGTGAAATGCAGAACAGAAAAGCATGTAGGCGTGGGTATACAGGAAGTATATCTCTTTGGTGGAGGATCTACAAGTGGTAAGAATGTGCCTGGCTTCTTTCTGCTTTTCTGATCTCTCAGTTTTTCACCCCAATATTTGGATCCAGGTTTTATTAATAAGACCATTTAACACTTCGTCCTACACAAGATGCTTTGTTCTTACACTAAAACATAAGGGGACAGATATGTAGGAGGGAAAATCTCAAGCTGCATTAGATGAAAGATTGGGAAACAAATATGTGTGTCACTCTGGTGGACAGGGCCTGCTTTCTTGTCACCATCGCACATGGAAGTGGAGCTGCAGGCACGCCTGCTCCATCTCCTCCATCATGCCTGCTCCATCATCTCCTCCATCATGCCTGCTCCATCTCCATCACGCCTGCTCCATCTCCTCCATCATGCCTGCTCCATCTCCTCCATCACGCTTGCTCCATCTCCTCCATCACGCCTGCTCCATCTCCTCCATCACGCCTGCTCCATCTCCTCCATCACGCCTGCTCCATCTCCTCCATCATGCCTGCTCCATCTCCTCCATCATGCCTGCTCCATCTCCTCCATCATGCCTGCTCCATCTCCTCCATCATGCCTGCTCCATCTCCATCACGCCTGCTCCATCTCCTCCATCATGCCTGCTCCATCTCCATCACGCCTGCTCCATCTCCTCCATCATGCCTGCTCCATCTCCTCCATCACGCCTGCTCCATCTCCTCCATCATGCCTGCTCCATCTCCTCCATCATGCCTGCTCCATCTCCTCCATCATGCCTGCTCCATCTCCATCACGCCTGCTCCATCTCCTACATGCTTCTTCTTATGTCACACATTTCAGAGTGTCAGATCTCCATGTTGGGTGTGATTTGTATTATTATATGAGGTAAAAGTTATATTGCACCTTAGTGGTTATTGATACATGTGTGTGCCTCCTTTCATTAGAGTAATGCCCGTACTATTATTCCTAGAACAAGCTATGTTGACTTAATGTCTTAGTATATTTTCTCACGACCAACTCTGTTGTGTTCCAGGCCTGTTAAGCTATTCTGAAGTCCTTGTGAGAGTAGTAATTTGCTTAACTTATTTTTCTCACTTCTCTTTACCTTCTACTTCCTAAAAGGCTTGTTGACCACATAGTGTTGAAAACTGATTTGAGTTCTCTCTGCTCCTCATCTTTGGCTAACTCCTTTAGTTCAAAATGTGTACTGTCTCCGTGTATACAACTTCTGAGTTATATTGTTAGTGACAAAGTGACTTTCACCTGCTTTGCTTTCCACCTTGCTAGGTTATAGCGGTAAAATCGATTTGTACCCATGGGCACAAAAAAAACCACTTGTTGAGGATGACTCACTGCCGTTTACCACCTGCCTATTTCTGGACTGCTGTACAAGAAAGAAACAAGGCTTTTTGTTATCATACTATTTTAGTCTGTTTTCTGTTTTTATTAGAAAATACCAGAGGATGGTTAATTAATTAAGAAAAGAAATTTAATTTGCTGACAGTTCTTGAGATATAACAACATGTTCCTGCATCTTCTTGGCTCTGTTGAGAGAGCCTATGGTTGTATCAGAACATGTCAACTGGCATCACCGTGTGAGTGTGTGAAACAGAGAATATATATACTAAGTCATAAAGCCAGAGAGAGTGAACTGAGATAACAGAACCTATTTATAACTAGTGAAGTTCCCAATATATCTTGTGAGGGCAATTCCTGTAAGGCAGTGCATCCATTTGTGAGGGTACTTCAGTAAGCTTCTCCTGGGCCCTAGGGTTCTTCCTAACACTAGCACATGAACCTTTAAGAGGCACATTCAAACTGAAACTGAGTCACAGCACATACCTAGCGACTTTTAATCTTACTCTCTCCTTCTAGGTGTATTAGTCAGGGTTCTTTAGAATAACAGAACTTATAGAATGAATCACACACACACACACACACACACACACACAACACATATAATCTCTTTTATATATGTATATAAAGCGGATTTGTTAGAATAACTTGCAAGCTGCAGTCCAGTGAATACAACAATGACTGTCCAAGATTTTAGTAGTTGCTCAGTCCAGAAGGCTGGATGTCTCAGCTGGCCTTTAGTATATGCTGGCATTCTCAAGACACAGACTGTGATGCTAGTGAAGGACTAGACTTGTTGGCAAGGTGAGAGTAAGGCAAAGAGCAAAAGCTTCCTTCTTCCATGTGCTTATATAGGCTTCCAGCAGAAGGTGTGGCCCAGATTAAAGGTGGGTTTTCTCAGCAGTTTAAATGATTAGGATTAAAGTTCTGTCTTCCTACCTCAAGATCTGGATTAAAGTTGCGTCTTTTTCCACTTCAAATTAGGCAAAAATCCCTCACATATATACTCTCCAATTTTTGATTTTAATTAATTCCAGATGTTATCAAGTTGACAACCAAGAACAACTATCACTCCAGGCTTAGCTTTATTTTCAACAACATGTATTGACAGATTGTATCCTCCCCTACTTTGAAGAAAATGGACAAGCCCTTGCCGATGGTGAGATTCAGGGCTCTACTTTTTTGTGCAAATCCTCTCCTGAAGTTATCAAGCTATTCTGAACATATGGGGCTTTGGATTGCAGACCTGTTTCTCCAAACCAATAGCCAACCTTGTGCGTGAGCCTATTTTATCCACCCAGGAAAGTTGTTTTGCTTTGTGAAAAATAGAATGCTGTATGACCAACATTCTAGAATGCAAGGAAAAGACTCCCAGAGCTTAATATCCTTGTGTGTTATAAGAACTTTAGAGATATATTTAAGTATGAAAATAAGCCCAACTGGTCTCTTTAAAGCCCTATTTTCTTCATTTGGCTCTACTTCATAGTTGAATATAAGCCTAGTGTTAAGGTTTGCACTTTTCAAAAACTGTGCTTCTGGCACATTCTCAAGACAAACGGACCTATTCTAAGGAGCTTGTACTCTATAGGGCTGGTGGATTTTTGCACAATGGAGAACTAAAGCAAACTGTAGCTAAAAGAAAGTAGTGACAGCTGATGTTCATTGGATGTTCACTGGGGGAGGCTGAGATTTTTATTTCCTCCTCTGGTCCCCAACTCATTATATAGTTCATTTAGCATCTTGAAATTAAGTAGAAATCAGCAGGCTGTTTTTTCCTTTTCTCTGCCACACCCACTTCCTAATGAGTGAATAAGACCTATTTCAGGCTTGGATTCCCTGTCCCATCACACCCACACACCCAGCATCTTTTTTTTTTTTTTTTTTTTAATGATAGAAAACTCAACATGTCTCCTCTCTCTTTCCCCAGAAGGTCAAGCTGGATTCTGTTGACAACTGCTTGGATAAAGCCAGCTGACAGGGAGAACTGAATGCATGGTTGTTTTGGCATCTTGAAAACTAAAAGCATATTATTGGAACATGTATTGCTCTGCGTTTTGGCAAGCTGCAAGAAGAATTAGTGATAAGTGGTCCATCTAAATGATTTAGTGAAAGCCATAACACTGGGCCTAGAAATGTCTTTTATCTAAGAAGCCTGGTGAGAGGATTAAAATCTTAAAATGCCTTCTTAAAGAATTTTGTCTCATTCTGTTACAATATTTTAACTTTTTGACCCAAACAAGTTCTTGCATCATATTTCAGCGTATATTTATAGGAGCACTATATTGCACAGGCTAGAATTCTTCTCAAAGAATTCCCTGAAGAATATTATTATGCTATGCGATTTAAAAATAATTTTGGGTCTGGGATTAAAATCTAGTGACCCAAAGAACACATTACAAATTAAGTTATGAGTATGGTTAGTGGAGATAGCAGAAAACACCAGGTTTTACTCTTTTCCTATTTATTACTATCAGAAAGCCACAACTTCCATTTTTTAAGAGGCCATAGTTGCCGAAATTAAGTACAAGGCAAATAAACCTTGGTCATGATGTGGTGCCTTCACTGCAGATTTACTTGAATTTTGCTCACCTGTGTAAAATCTGTTTCAAATGCAAAAATAATGATGGGAGTAACTCATTTGAATTGCTAGGATTGCATGTTCACCGTGGCAGCTCTGAGCAACTCTAAAAGTCATCACACATCATCTTTGCTTACTGAATTGGAAAAGTAGAGTAATGGGCTGGGGAATTCCACAGGAATGAGTTGTATTTTAATGATCAATGTAAAGAATAAATCTTGTCAGATTATTGTAGCTTCTTGCTATGATCTAGTAGAAAAACCCCATGACTTAAACAGGATAAAAATGGAATGAAGTTGGTCTACATTTACTATAAATTCAGTAAAACTCTTTGTTTTAACTCATATAACCTGATTATCAATAAGTCTTGGCAAGACACACCTGTAAGTGGTATAAGGACTTCCTTGAATCATTAAGCGTTAACTCATTTGTACACTCAGCTATGTGGATTATAAGTTTCAGACTCAAGCATTGGCTATGTCTAGCTAGAGAGCTAAGTAACTGAACAAGAAGGTATGAACGACAGGGGATGGCAGTGACTGTGAGGGACAAGAAAATCCTTGAGACCACTCAATTCTAGTGGTTGCCAGGTGAAAACTGGGTGAATGCATTTGACGATTTTCAATCGAAATTGGAATTGTGAGGTTTTATACAAATTTGATTTTTTCATGTTGACAACTCATACAAGCAATTTAAACTACTGTGGGCCATTAAGTTTTCTGTACTGAATTTAACATAGGGCCACAAGCTTAAAATCTTAGAACTAGATTTTTATAATGAAAAATTCACCACGGTTTTGTTTTTTTATTCTCTTTAAGTGAGATGAATGTTTCTTCATGATCATCTTAGTTCAGGTATAGTTTGGAGTTATATTTGTAAAATTATATATTAGAACGAGTGAATTTGATATGCTTGTTTGTAATTCTCATAGGTACTATATTTGGGAATAGTAAAGTGCCCTATAAATCCCTTGATAACCTTGACTTAAGTGAGAGTAGTATATTGGTGAAATTATTAAGGCCACTTCACGTAGTTAAAAGGGAGATTTATTTAATGGTGTAACTGACAAATGAAGGGATAGGTAGGTTGAGGGTTCTGGGAAAGACACAGTGCAGTCCGGCGGTGTTCTCTGGAGAACTCTCCTTGGTCCACCTCTAGCGTCTGGGCTCCCAGCAGGAAGAAAGCACGGTGCATTCCTATCTAGGGGTCTTCAGGGCCCTCCCTTGGCCCTGCCTTGTAGGCGTGATAGTTACCAAAGCCTCAATGGGGGTTGGAACTTCCAGACCAAAGCTGGAATGGCTACCCACTACAGTAGTAAAAGATTTAAAGTTTTCCAAAATAAATGTGAAACTCTAGATCAAATGAACAAGTTAATGTTCCAATGACAGAAGTAGAATTGCTTGCTTAGGAATCAAAACTGAAATGCATACTTACAGCATAAATACAAAATAATTGATGTACTTAAAGACAGTGGCCAGGAATATTTCTAGAATCATCATGGCTTGGGAGTTAAATGTCATCATTCATATGTTATGTGACTCGGGGAAAATTAAGTTACAGGAAGAGTTTAGAAAATATCTTTTATTTTTTTTTAACATGTAGGTTGTAAGGCTTGGGCATTTATAAAATGGTTGTATCCTGTAAATGATCCATCCATATAAGATGTTTGCCTTATAAGCTCTGTAAGGTACAATACTATTTCAAGAAGGTAGAAAAATAAAGAAGGATATATATATATATATATATATATATATATATATATATATATATGAAAGAAAGAAATAAGGATGGACTCATCAAAGTACACTGGAGTCAGGATGTGCAACTTAAAATGGCTCTGCCATTTTCAGCTCTGTTCCCGAATGTCCCAAACTGTTAAACTGGGGTGATGAGAGGGTGTCCAACGGCACATGAAAAATGCTGTGTGACTCACTAACATTACTGTTAATATTATAACCAGGAAAATCTAGGAAAGGACAAAAGAACAAATAGTGACTGTTGCTGTGTAGTATGTTAGTATGTTTCTGGGCCTCATTCGAAGCATTTTCTATGTTGATACCCTAATTTTTAAAAAGTTGGTGAGTTCTATGTGGTTATCTTCATCTATTAGATTCAGTATTGAGTGTAGTGAAAAGTACAGAAAAACTCGTTTTATCAACTTCCATTTCATTGTCTTTTGAGATTATGTAATAGTTTCCATTCAATCTGTAGGGTGTGCACCCTGGTTCCCTGAAGTAGGTCCAGTGTATTCTATAGATACCACAGCTCCCAAAAACTAGATTATAGGCTTTCCATCAGTGAGCTCTGAATTATGGTGGTATTGTGTTCCCCAAAATATTGTGCATGCTAATAAACTTATCTGGGGTCAGAGACAGAATAGCCACAATATGAAACATAGAGGATAGGCAGTGGTAGCACATGCCTTTAATCCTAGCATTCCAGAGGCAGAGCTAGGCAGAAATCCATGTGTTCAAGGATACAGCCAAGCATAGTGACTCACGCCTTTAATCCCAGAAAGCGAGCCTTCAATCCCAGGGAGTGATGGTAGAAGGCAGAAAGATATATAAGGCATGAGGACCAGTAACTAGAAGCATTTGGCCTGGTTAAGCATTTGGCTGGTTAAGCTTTCAGGCTTCTAGCAGCACAGTTCAGCTGAGAGCCATTCGGATATGAGGACACAGAGGCTTCCAGTCTGAGGAAACAAGACCAGCTGAGAAGTTGGCCAGGTGAGGTTAGCTGTGGCTTGTTCTGTCTCTCTGACCATCCAGCATTTCACCCCAATAACTGGCCCCGGGTTTGATTTTATTAATAAGACTCTCTAAGATTCATGCTACACTGAATAGTTAAAATTTTGTACCAGTCCTAACCTTCTGTTAGTGGGCCTTGGACAAGATTACAAATGCAAGTCCATATCCTTTGCATCTAAATAGTTGAAAGTATAATTAACCATATAAAAAGATATTTATGAAAATAATATGTCTTGTCCTCCTTATTGGATACATAAATCATGGCAGTAATTAGGAAATTCATGTTCAAATTTCTATTTCTCAAAATATTTGGTACTCTAGGCAGTTTGTGTTAACAGAGAAGTATTTTATTCTCCCAAGCATGCAGCTCTTGATGTGAAACCCTGCTTTGTCTTCCAACCACTAATATGTCAGATATAGTAAGGGGTCTCATGAGATGTGTGAATACCCTCAACCCACATTTCCAAGCCTTCCTTATATTGGTGGCTATTTTGTCACGGAATTTCAGGTCCCTTATATTAGGATCATGGGTAAAATGGAGCATGTCGACTCTAGATGGGTATGTTGAATGGCAGAACCAGCACCCAAATTTGGCCTTTGAAATCATAGACCTAAACAGAGGTCCCTGTTCCTATGTCTAGTGGTACCAGTTATTGCTATTAAGTTGCATATCACATAAAGTTATATATTATTAGCATGCAAAGGCACAATCATTATTTCTATGAAAATTATACTGGGAACATTGAAGGTTCTTTCTATATAAATAGCTATCACATTGCTATATTAAATGTAGGCAAAATATGTTAAAACTTTGGAAGAGATAAAATATAGAAATTTCCCATGCTCAGCTTGATTGCTAAATGTTAAGTTCTTTATCATGTTCAGAAACTGAAAACCATAGATAATGCATTATGGATAAGGATTCTACAAGAAAATCAATGAGGAACTCTAACTGGTATGCTCTATTCCAAGAAAAGACTATTAAACAATACAGATTGGAGACCAAATTTGCATATTTAAAATAAATTGGGAGAAAAAATTTAAGATACAATTTAAAAATATTTTCTACTATGATAAAAACTTGATTTGGCTGACCAACCCACAATTTCAATCATATCAACTTAAGATTTTCTTCTAGGTGGCCAGAGTCAAGGAACTAGTGGGCTGGTAGGTTTGGTTTGAAAGGGTGGGTCTGTCTTACTGAAAAGGATGCTCTGTTGACCATTATGCTTTCTTATTAACCATGAAATAAGTGATAATCCACTCACTTGGGAAGCACTCAGAAAACCTTTTGGGGATTAGTTGAACTTTGCCCGCACCAGGACCTTGTATTATCTGTTGATTGGTTTTCTGGAGTGGTCATGAAAACCTTGATAGATAAGTGTTCCTATCAAGATTTTATCATGTGTGGGCTTCAAGATACTTCAATAGTGAGTGTAATAATCTGTGACTCACTGATTAGGCCCTAAAGTTCCACTCAAAGAAAGTATCCAACATTTTTTCTACTGTCAGTTTAAACCATACAAGTATTTTATGACTTTTTAAAATTTTTCCCCACACAATAACTTTAGGAAGACTAACTGGAAAGATGGGCACAGCCAAGTGAGAAACCTGGGAGGCTTCCTAACTCGAAATAACTTTAGAAAAAGAAAAATA